>NW_027512587.1:0-300000 GCF_048772815.1 Callospermophilus lateralis
GACCCACCTAGCGCAAATGGGACTAGCAGAACTGAGAAGCTGCTCTCAAGTTTCCCCAGGAATGACTCCCATAAAATCTCAGCTGACTGTTCAGAATAGATAGAAACAAAAGTCAGTTTGACTGCTTCATCTTAAACACTTAGAAAAGACAGTTAAAAACAAATTACAGCCATTTCTGGGCATTTTATATAATAATAGTAATAATAATATTTTAAGGTATACACTTTATGTTAGCCTCCCAAAATAAGTAAGACTGGAGGCTACAAAGAAGGATTCTCAGACAGGAATGCCTGATAACTATAAAAAGAGGCTATCAAGATTATCTGCCAGTGGCAGAAGTTTTTAGTTGAAGGCCTACAGATATTCTTATCCTAAACACATAGGCTTGGTATTTGTTAGTATGATTATCCAGCAATGAGTAAGAGAATTAAAGGTTTCTCTATTAGACACAGAGGTCATACTAGTAAAAATATTTTGCAAGATCAGATGACATTAAATTATTAAACTGAATCTTATGGGGAGGGACAAATGTAACACTAAAAGTTAAATATTAAGTTGACAGTCCTGATAACTGGGGATATTAAAGACTGGTGAGGGAACTTCTATACAGTGACATGTTCCAGCTGCTGCAACATTTATTAAGTACTCATGTTTTTTTGTTTCTCTCATAGAAGAACCCATTCCCAGATGACTTTACTACCTGTTCTTCCCCATCCAGACTTCAAACCTAACTGACTTCTAAAAGGCGACTAATGTCCCTCAGGCGGTGCCCCCTCACGTCACCCTCTCTCAGCTCAGAAGAAGTCTAAATGAGTGGCGCCTCTCTTCTTACAACAATGGAGACAAAAATAAATAGAATATCAATATAAGTAATTAATTAAGTCAGGTAAAATCAGGGAGACCTGTTTTTGGGTGAGTTCAAAAAATCGGGAGACTATTACCTGAGGGATTAAAATTCCCACAGTGCTCTTCCTACCCAATCAAATATATGAAAAAAACACATTAGAAAAGGGGGGAATGATTGACCCAACCTGATCTTTTATTAAAATTGGCAGCCATCTTGCCACAAAGCCGTGAAAAGATAATTTTGGCTTAACTATAAATTGCAGCAAGATCTGAACCTGCTTGGAAAGCCTGCCCGTGCCTTGAACTCACCCATGCCTGGCTCTCTGACCAGATAACAGCCCTCTCTGAAACTTTGTTGACACCTCATAAATATTGGCCTTCCTTGGCCAGACGACACTCTCTGAGGCTCTAATGGTCCTCATAAATTCTGATGTTGGGGCCAGCAAACAAAAATGTAAAATACCATTAGTGTGATGCTTGTCAGAATTCTGTTATTTTTAACCCCACTTTTGTGTAACTTTCTGGGCTATAAAGCTGGGCTGCTCTCCTGTTCCCAACGTTTTGGGAGGGAGAGGCAGCCAGGGTGGTGGAAATAATAAGCTTGCTTTAATCTGATTTTAATTGGAGACAGTGGTCTTTTCTTGCAACCTGGTCTAAAAGGTAAACACTACACAAACCTGGAGCTCTGCCGGACTAAAGACTTCTTGAGAAACTGCCTTTGACGATGGGCACTCGACATATATGTTGTTGTCAGAAGCTTTAGCTTCCATTCAAATGAGACCATCAAAGCTGGGTCTACATCTATGAGACCTGGAGGATATTGTTTCAATTTTTCCAAAGAACATGAGGAAGCAGTGCTGACTTCTCTCTGTAGGTAAACTGTGGCCACTGAAAGCTAAGTGTCTCCGCATGTGGACTGTGAAGCCACTTGGTCATCCTCCACTTTTCATGGTGTTTCTTTCTACTGCACTGGGAGTTTGGTATTTGCCTCATGAAATACAATGACTTCAACTGGTACACAGTGATGTAGGGAGTCCTGTCACGTGTGGTGGGTCAGGGTCTGCAGGAGAATGCACCAACCAGGCTTCTATCCCACATAGCTTGACCCTTTGACCATAGCAACCTGATTCTGAACATTGCCCTGAAACGTCTCCATATAACAAAATGCCTTTTATGGAGAGGTTTCAGACATATAAGTGATTCCTGTCTGTAACATGTCAGCCACAAGTCATTTGGAAGTCAATGGCAGAATCACATGTCCCGACCACAGATGTTTTATCACACAGCTGCACACAACAGCTTTTGGCCCACTACTCAGCAGGCCCCAACATACTGGCATCTCTGTTCTACACCATTTTCATAAAACCCAGTCAATCAAGGCACTGTCTGGTACACTCAGGATCAGCAACTGTACATCCAAAGGTTCTCCAGTGGCAGGTGGCCATGGGAAGTTCAAAAATTTCATGGTATTTATCTAGCCATTTTCAAAGACGAAGTTGGAGAAACTGTGGGTTTCAATTCATTAAGGAACCATTAAATTTAGAGGAAGCACATTTCAATGAATAATCTAGAGAACTCTCACAGGCAAGGGTTCCCAAAGACTGGCCAAAAGGTCACATGAAGCCAGCCCCATTGAGGTCTACAATGTAAGGTCCATGTGTGTTTTGACTCTCAACTATGGCTTCCAAGTCTTTCAGAAAAAAAATCATGTAATATCCTGGCTGAGATTCCCAGTGCTCTGTGGAAAGCCACTCTGGGCTTAGATCTCGGTGTCCAAGGGCGACTCTCATGTGTGGCCTCCTAAAATCCCAACACAATTCATGGCGATACTTCTCTGAAGTCAGTTCCATAACGCATTCTCTAAGAGGAATCACACCAGAGTTCAAGCCCAGGTGGACCCAGGCATCTCTTACAACCACCACACAAATGACCACAATTAAAACTAAAACACTCCCACATGCTCCTCATCTTCTTCCACATAGACACTCATCGTAAACTCTGGCTGGAGGTTTCCATGAAGGGCACAGCCCAATACACTGTTCAAAATAAGCACCCTTGCCCCTCATTTGCCTAAAGTCAGGGTGGCCTGGACACCCTTGCTGTGAACCAAGAGTGATCAAATAGGCCTGCCCTATATCTGATCTGCTTCTCCAATTTGAGGCCTAATGACTGTCTGGTATAGATTCTTTATGTGAATTGGTATCATAGAAAACCCAAGCCCCTATCAGCTAGGCTCTGCAGGGATTTGAAGAAATGATTTGACCCAAATGATCCCTATTCTCACTTGATTTAGCTCAGGAAGCTTACAGAGGAAAGTGAGAGACTTCATCCACAATGACTGCTCTTTTGGCCATTTTGGTTTTGGATGCACACTTGGAAACTTTCTTTAGATCCATCAGGTGCTGAGAATCTAAGCCACTGCCACCCCACCGGGCCAAGTGGCTGTTTCAGACACATCCTTTTCGAAAGCAATTAAGCAAAGAGCCACAGGTGATGCCCATTCATTTCCATTTGAAAACTGTTTTCTTCAGGCTTCACAAAAGGGTGGCCTGAGGCAAAGACCTTCCTGACATTAAGGGTAATAGAATCATAAGTAAGAAAATGGCCCAAAGCAGGGTTTCTCCACTGAGACATTACTGGTCACACTGATATCTGAGTTTTCTGAGATGCTCGCATTCCCTTCAGCTATCCAGTACATGGTCATGTAACAGAGCTTGGACGTGGTACATATCTTGGAAACAAAACCATGAGGATACTCTGGAGAGTGGCCAGTATTCAGGAAGAAAAGAGGAACTTAGGAAGATAGTAGCTGTTCACCATCCATTAGGCAAGCCGCACTCCATTTTTAAATTGGGTGGGAAGAATGCTGGGAAGCTTTATACTAGACAGGACACAACCATTGATGCATTCGCATTTCAAATGTCTACAACCACGGATACAGTGGGATACACAGACATAGAAACACTCGTGTTGTCAAACGACTTTCTAGAAACTTTCCAGTCCAAACCTACAAACCGCCATTCCTACCTATTCTCAGAACATGAGACAAAACCACAAACTCACACCGACACCCACAACGGCACCTCCTTCCCCCAAGTATGGCTGTGACTATCCTGAGTGTCCTCTGACTGGTGAGCCATAATATGTTCCCACAAAATGGCCTGTCCAATCTCAGATCTGGTCTTCTTTTCAAACTTTTAGAAGTTGTCAGGAGCCATGGTTGAGCCACTACCTGCTTTCTCAGAAAAAGCCACTCTTCAGAGCTCTCCTGAAATTTGGCCATCATCACATAAGTAGGTACCAAGAAACACTGACTCTGTCTTTGGTAAATTCAAACAATTGAGACCACTGGGACTGAAACTAAGACTTGCTCTGGGTGCATGGCTTCCTGGATCCCAAGTTCAGAAAGTTCCATCACCAAGGAAGTGTGGTAGGTCACTTCCTTCAGGAACTGAATGAGGTCACTGTGATGGAAAACCACTTTGTTCTAACAGTTGCTTCCAAAGGTCCCATGAGATGGAGGCTGCCCCTACTTCCTGTGACACTTTCACAAGTTAGAATGGTATATCAACCATAGGCATCTGGGAACAGCTCTGTACACAGGCCTGGTTTGGTCCATTTAATCTACATTAAGAAGAGAGAGGCTGATTCAGACACATTCCTTCATTCTGACCAGGATGTTTGACATGGAAGTTGACATGGATTTGACTTTTGCTCTCTCAGGTCCTTCATAGGTAAAAAGGTCGGTCAAAAGTCGGAGGAAAAGACCACCAAGAGACTGTCTCATGCCACAGCAAAAGGTTTATTGGGCGTCCAGCATGCTGCGGCTCAGAGCTAACTTCAGAGGAGCAAAGAACAAAGAGCCCCAAAAACAACTTGAGCAGAGTTTATTTACATTCTTTAGAGAGGGCAGGGACTTTGCATACATCATAGCCTCCTTTAGCAAATCAACATACCACGGGAAAATCAAATAACAACCCAAAAACATGATTAGCACATTCATTGGCAGGAAGAGGTCGGACAGGGGGTGATTGGTTAGCCCTGAGAAGGGGTATACGTTTAAACTGATTGGTTGAAGCCCTGAGATGTATACGTGATGAGCTGCACGGTTTCTGGGAAGGGGTTGTTTAGCAACTAGGTGGTCAGGGAAGATTTCAACACACATCTAATTGGCAGTTCCGGGAATTGTCTTAACTGCCACAGGAATTTCAGGTTCTGAGTGCAGCTTGGAAACTTTACAAAACCTGGTTCTTTATGTTTCAATTTTAATTTCTTTTATTCTTTCATTTCCCACTCCTTTTTCTTACTACATTTAATCTTAAAAGTAATGAATCATAATTATTGCGGGGTCTCACACTCTATTTCTGCCAGTGGAGCGTATTTCTGTCTGATTACCATGAGTTTTTCCTGCCCAATTTGAGCCTGGAGAAACGAAACTATGCGGTTAAGCAAACAAGGTCCCAAAGTTAGCAACACCATAAGGATGATCAGGGGTCAAGCTAAGCCTGATAGGAGTGTAGTTAACCAGGGGGACTGGGTAAACCATGACTCAAACCACCCTTGTTGAATCTCCCTTTCTCTCTGGCGCTCTTCAAGGCATTTTCTCAATTTACTCATGGATTCTTTTACAACTCCAGTATGGTCAGCATAAAAACAACATTCTTCTCTCAGTGCAGCACAGAGGCCCCACTCCCTCATGAAGAGGAGGTCTAATCCTCGCCTGTCCTGTAAAACAACTTCAGAGAGAGAGTTTAAGGATTCCTACAGCACTGTGATGGAGGTCTCTAATGTATTCCAGTCTTGATCTATTGCTGTTTCTAATCAGGCCATTTGTTGTGACCCATGGATCATAGCAGCTGTTCCTGTACCCACTCCTGCAGCAGCTCCTATCCTCAATAGGATGGCTATAGTAAGGGACACTGGATGCCAGCAAAATCAGGTTGTTTGTCCCCCTAGTAGACCTTAAAATGATTCTGCATCATAATAAACCACCCTGGGAAGTATCTGCACCATTAAACAATAATTTACAAAGCTGTCAAATACATGGGTTGAAATGCAAGGAGTTCTGACTGTGTGGAGTTCAGTACAATTAAGGTTCCTTTAATTAGTTCCCAGGGGCAGGAGTCAGCTGTACTCTGGACTGGGGAAGTAGGCAAAGATGGAAACTGGGAAGTATGAGATGGTTGAGGGGTTCTGGTAGATCTAGGCATGGGAGGTTTTGGAGGCTTAATTCCTGGCTTGAGGGGATTGGGCCCTATTGCTGTGGGATTTTCTTCCTTTTTAAGCAGGATGGTGAACCAGTGACCAAAGTCATAACGAGGGCCATAAATATAGAATCGCATTTCCCATGTATTTCCCATAGACCATGTTGTTCTGAGGTAGCCCCTTTTTTTGGAAGTGAAAGTTATATTGAGGGGGTAACATAGACTATTCTTTCCTCAGCTAGTTTTTGACACAACTTGGCTAGTGGCACATTTCTTGGGATCAATCCAGGTGTCATTTTTTCCTACCTGAATGATACTGTCTGCGGAGTTTGGGTTCAACTATGTAGCTCCCGTTTGTTCACAACCCCAAGATCTTAAATAAAAGTCACTGGGTCCTCCACAGGTTTGGGCCTGTTTGCGACTTAAGAAATCAGCTGGGCACACATAAAAATCAAGACTGGCTAGTTTACACCTGAGCTGGGGAAGATGATATCCATAATTCATGGGGTAAGGTGGTCTATGTTGCCCTGGTTTGGGTTTGAGTGGGATCTGTGTGAAGTCCTCTATGTCAGGGAGATCCCAGTCAGAGAGGCCTATGTCAAGCTGACAAATGTCCAGGTAGAGAGATGGCCACCAAGTCCATAAGAGGGCTGTATGTGAAATAGACCACACTACTTGCCCAGTAGGATTTATAGCTGCCATTGTTGCTGAACAGGCTGATGGTGATTAGGACTGCTGGTGGTCAGGGGAAGAATCCATAGCCTTACCCACACGACGGACACGCAACTTGAGAGGGTTACCAGTCTGTTCCAGTTTCCAGCCGGAGGCTGGACAGGGCGCAGGCTTGAGATGGGTGGCATGGATCCAGGAAGTGATTCCATCCACTTTCACCACTGTAAGTGTTATAAGCAGCACCTGGTATTGTCCTTTCCAGCGGCGTTCCAGGGATGATACCTGATGCCGTCTCACGTAGACGAAGACTCCCTCTTGATATCGATGTGGGGTTCCCTCGTCTCCAGGCTGATAAGCACTGGCCAACTGTTTCCACAGGTATCGCTGGGTGCTGTGTTTGTTCAAGGGCTTTAAGTCTGTCAAGCAAGGGGGTGTGAAAGGAATCATTAAGTCTCAGAGTTGGGGTTAGGTCCCTTACTAAAGGAGGGGCACCATAGAGAATTTCATAAGTGGTGAGTTTACACAAAGAGGCAGAGGGTGTACTTTTTGCACGAAACAGTGCTTAAGGTAGGAGCATAGTCCATTTTTTTTATGCAGGTCTCCAAGCTTAATTTCTTTAAATTCTCTTTGATGGTTCTAATCATTTTTTCTACCTGTCCTGAGCTCTGGCATCTATAAGCACAATGTAACTTCCAATTAATCTTCAGGGTCCTGGTGAATCCCTGACTTACCTGGGCAACAAATGCCGGTCCATTATTGGACCCTATTACCTTAGGCAGGCCAAACCTTGGAAAAATGTCTTCTAGAATCTTTTTGAGCACCGTCTGAGCCGTTTCTTTCTTCATGGGGAAGTCTTCAACCAATCCTGAAAGAGTATCTACAAAGACTAGGGGATATTTAAGTCCATACCTTCCTGGCTTAATTTCAGGAAAAGTCCACTTCCCAAAATTGTCCTGGTCTGGTTCCTCGTAAGCGCTTCCCTGCAGGAAGCTTGGATGGGTAAGCATTAACTAATTGGCAGACTTGACAAGCTCTAGTCACCTTCTAAGCTATTTCTTTCCTCTGTAAGTCAGTCAATAAAAAATCCTTTCTTCGTCCTTTAAGTGTGCCTATAACTTCTTTGAGCTTAAGTGGGTGAGCTAGTGTACGTCTTTGACATAAAGGTGGGCTTTTTGAAATTGTAAACTTGGCTCTGTAGGGTCCCAGAGTTCTGCATCTGTCTCCTCAGATGATAAGTTGCCTGAATGTTCCAGTGTGGCCAAGTCTCCTGAATGTTGATCCCCCTGGTGTGGAAAAAGTTAACAGAGTCACTCCGTTTAGGGCTGCCAATTAAGCTTCCTCATCTGCCCTTCTGTTTTTAACTGCAACGAGGTCGTTTCCCTTCTGGTGCCCTGGACAGTGCACTATAGCTAGTTCCTTAGTGCCCTTCACTGCTGAGAGAAGGTGGAGAATCTCAACTTTGTTCTTTATTTTTTTCCCAGTGGAGGTTAATAGCCCCCTTTGCTGGTAAATAGCCCTGTGCACATTAGCATTGCCAAATGCATAGTGGCTATCAGTGTATATGGTGGCCCTTTTGCCTGTTGCTAGTTCCAATGCTTTCGTAAGGGCAATCAGTTCTGCCATTTGGACTGATGTCTCTTCTGGGAGACCAGAGGATCAGATGACATTAGTTTTGCTAACTACTGCTGCTCCAGCCCACCACATACCATCTTGGAGGAAGCTGCTCTCTTTCGTAAACCATACGACTTCAGGGTGAGGCAGTGGCTGGATCCTTCAAGTCTCGTCCTATACTGGTTACCTCTGCCAGTATGTGTTGACACTCATGAGTGACAGGTCCTGATGATTCTTCTGGCAGCCAGGTTGAGTGGAGCAGAAGGTCTAAGAGTTATTCTGTCTTTGCTAATCCAGAGGCTCTGGTAGTAGTTTATTCTGGAGTTTGATAGCCACCTATCTGGAGGTTGACAGATGATGCTCTCCAGGGCATGGGGGGCTATAATGGATAGCTTCTGTCCCAACGTTCATTAATGAGCATCTTTTATTAGAAGCGCTGCCGCTGCTATAGCTCTTAAGCAACGGGGCCACCCAGTAGCCACTGGGTCCAGTTTTTTTGATAAGAATGCTACCGGCCTTTTCCAAAGTCCCAAAGTCTAAGTGAACACTCCCCATGCTATTCCTTTCTTTTTCTCGATGTAGAGAGTGAAGGGTTTATCTATATCTGGGAGTGCTAAGGCCGGAGCAGATAGCAGCACCTTTTTTTGACATTATCAAAAGCTTGTTGGTGCTCAGGGGTCCATTGGAATTGGGCATTCCACTTTATCAGCGGGTATAAAGGGGCAGCCAGAGAGGCGAACCCAGGAATCCATCACCTGCAAAATCCAGCAGTCCCAAGAAACTCTCTGAGTTGTCTCTTATTAGATGGGGGTGGTATCTGCACAATGGTTTGTTTTCTGTTCTCAGTTAGCCATCATTTGCCACCCCTAAGAGAATAACCCAGGAAGATTACTTCTTGCTGACAAATTTGGGCCTTTTGGCAGAAGCCCTATATCCAAGCCGAGCAAGCTCGGATAATAGTGCTTGGGTCCCAGACTCATAGTTTTCCTTGGTGTCCGCTGCCAGTAGCAGATCATCCACATATTGGAGTAGTGTGACTTCGGGGTGTGCAGTTCTGAAGTCGTTTATGTCCCTGTGGAGGGCTTCATCAAAGAGAGTGGGGGGGGGTTTGAACCCCTGTGGGAGTCTAGTCCAGGTTACTTGGCCAGATGTTCCAGTTTCTGGGTCTATCCACTCGAAAGCAAACAGCAACTGACTGTCCTTATGTAGGGGCAAGCAGAAGTAAGCATCTTTTAAGTCCAGCACAGTGTAGCATTCCCGGTCCAGATTCAGAGTGCTAAGCAAATTATATGGATTGGGTACTGTGGGGTGAATGTCCTGCACTCTGTTGTTGATCTCTCTTAGGTCTTGAACAGGACTGTAGTCCCTAGTTACTGGCTTTCTTACTGGTAGCAGGGGGGTATTCCAGGCTGATTGACAGGGCCTTAGGACCCCAAGGGCCAATTATTTCTGAATATGGTGACTTATCCCATCCTTAGCTTCTTTGCTTAGAGGATATTGTTTAACACTGATTGCAGAGGCAGAGGCTTTTAATTCTACTACTATTGGAGGTTGTTTTATGGCTAGACCTAACCCAGCAGTTTCTGCCCAGGCATTAGGATAATCTTTTATCCATTTCTGTTGTAGTTTGCCTCTTTGATCAGTCCTAGGGGGCACGAAGTGTTGATGTTCATCTTCTATGGACATAGTCAATTCTGTGACTATGGGAGTTTTTACTGAAGGTTTTAGAACATCCACTTGGGGACCATCAGGGTTAAAGGTTACTCTAGCCCCGAGTTTGGTAAACAGATCCCTGTGCATCAATGGGGCTGGGCATTCTTGGATTACTAGGAAAGAGTGGTGGACTTTACATTTTCCTACTTCCATAATCCTCTTAGTTGTCCAAGCCCGATAAGTAGTGCCATTAGCCCCTTGAACTAGGGACCATTTATTTGATATGGGGCCCAGTGAAGCCGTAAAGGCTGAGTATACTGCTCCTGTATCCACTTCAAAGTTCACTGGAGGCCCCTCCACTTCAAATGTTACCCTGAGCTCGGGGAGGGGATCCGAGTCCTGACATTCCTAGTCCTCTTCTAGAGTCAGCATGGCGGGCTGCCATGGCTTCTTCTTTTTGGGGCACTCTTTGACTCAGTGTCCTTTTTCTCTACAGTAGGCACATTGATCTGAGGCCAGGGAAAGCCTTTGGCGTGGGCCCAAGTATCCCTTTCTGACTCCCTGCTTTTTAATTTCTGGCGTATTTGCTGCTGTGAAGAAAATCTTAGCCAATGCTTTTGTCTGCCTTTTGCTCCTTTCATCCTTTTTTTCTTTCCTTTCCTTCTCTCTCCTCTGTTCCGTGTCCTCCTCAGTTTCTCTCTTATAATATACTTATATACTTATAATATATACTTATAATATATATCTTATAATATACTTTCTCAGCTTCTCTGTCTAAATCTCTTAAGGTCGTATTTTGTAACCCATCTAGACATTGTAACTTTCTCTTAATATCTTGGGCAGCCTGCTCAATAAAGGCCATTGTAACAAATGCCTTTTGGTCATCTGCCTGAGGATCAAAAGGAGTATATTTTCTATATGCTTCCATAATTCTCTCCAGAAACATAGAGGGAGACTCATTAGGCCCTTGGATAATCTCTCTTACCTTTGCTAAATTGGTCGGCTCTCTGGCGGCCACTCTGAGACCCGCTATTAGAGCCCGGCGATAAGTGGACAGATGCTTCCTACCTTCAAAGGTGTTGGGGTCCCAGTTGGGTCGGTTCATGGGCCCATAGGGATGGAGAGAGAGCATCACAGGGGCTTCTGAGTTTTCTATTATCCATCGCCGGTGGGTTCTTTTAGGTTGCCCATCTTCCTCCAGGGGAGGAGGGGTTGCTGCTGCTGTGGGGAAGTCCCGTGGAGGGCTTGGGTCTGGCCCAATTGCCTCTAGCAGTGGAGAGGCTGAGTCAGCGGTGGGAGGATCATCAGGAACTGTGTTGGGGGTTGGGGAGGGAGAGTAGACAATAAGGAGGGGGTGGAGTGTCCAGTCTTGTGACTCAGGGAGAATGGAAGGAAGAGGGAGAGGAGCGGAAAGTTTGAATGATAGGAATGTGGGGGAAGGAGTATATGGCTGTTGATCTGGGTGGCCACGTGGCCCCGGCTGAATGACAATATCTCTGAATTTTCGGATTAGAGGAAAGTGGAAGGATTCTTCTGGGGCCATCTGAATTCGAGGATGGGCCATTCTGAAGCACAGAGAGTCTGCCAGGTACGGTGTTTTACTGAAAAAGAAAGATTCTGGGCCCTTGAGCGGACATCAGTCCAATGATCAAGGGTCAGGGACAGAGAAGAGGAAGTGCTTTGTCCCATAAAGGGAGTTACTCAAACAGGGACATTGAAGACACAAACACAACACAAAGACAAACAGTAACGTTTAACATGAGTCCAAGACAAAGATTTGAACTGAGTAACTGGAAAATATTGATGGGTTAGACAATAAAAACAGACAGTAAACTCAACATGAGTTCAGAACAATGACCAAAACTGAGTTACCGGCAAAACCTGATGGGCTGGCAAATCAAATCCTGAAGCAAAACATAACCGAGTTGAGGAAACTACTATTCCTTGAATTCCCTAGTCCTCCGGAGTGTCCCTCAGGGACGTGATCTTGGCTCTGTGACACGTCTGTCACACCATAGGAGAGAGCTAATGCTCTTCACCAACAGCCACTTTGCCACGCCCTAGCCTGAAACCCGAAACCAGAAAGAGGCACCTTACTTACCCCGAGAGGACTCCCTTGAGGTCTTCCATTCACCGCTCCCGGATATCTCACCTGGGGCCTCCAGATGAAAAGGTGCTGCAAACATCAAAGGAAAAGACAACAAAGAGGATTTCTCATGCATCAGCAAAGGGTTTATTGGGGGTCCAGAATGCTAGGCCTCAGAGCTCCCTTCAGAGGAGCAAAGAACAAAGAGCCCCGAGAACAACTTGAGAAGAGTTTATATACATTCTTTAGAGAGCTCAGGGACTTTACATACATCATAGCCTCCTTTAGGAAATCATCATGTACCACGGGAAAATGAAATAACAACTCTAAAACATGATTAGCACATTCATTGGCGGGAAAAGTTGGGGCAGGGGGTGATTGGTCAGCCCTCAGAAGGGGTATACATTTAAACTGATTGGTTGAAGACCTGAGATGTATACGTGGTGAGATGCACGGCTTCTGGGAAGGGGTTGTTAAGTAACTAGGTGGTCAGGGAAGATTTCAAAACACATCTAATGGGCAGTTCCAGGAATTGTATTAACTGCCACAGGAATTTCAGGTTCTGAGTGCAACTTGGAAACTTTACAAAGCCTGGTTCATTACATTTCGATTTCAATTTCTTTTATTCTTTCAGAACCTTACAGTGGAAGGTGAGAGACTTCATTCACAATGACTGCTCTTTTGGCTATATTGGTTTTGGATGCACACATGGGATCATTTTTTTGATCCGTCTGTTGCTGATAATCTAAGCCACAGCCTCACACAGGGCCAAGAGCCTGATTAAGACACATCTCTTTCCAAAGCAATTACTTCTCTGAGGTCAGTTTCAGAACTCAGTCTCTGAGGAGAATCACACCAGTGTTCAAAACCAGGTGGACCCAGTCATCTCTTCCAACTGCCACACAAATGACCACAATTAAAACCAAATCACTCTCACATGGCACTCAACTTCTTACATATATACACTCATTATACCCTTTGGCTAGAGGTTTTCATGAATGGCGCAGCCCAAGAGAGTGTCCAAAATAAGCTCCCTTGCCCCTCATTTGCCTAACCTCAGGGTGGCCTGAACACCCTTCCTGTGAACTAGGATTGATCACATAGTTCTTCCTTTAATACTGCTCTGCTTCTCCAATTTGAGGCCTACTGACTGTCAGGTTTAGATTCCTTATGTGATTTGGAGTAATTAGGAAACCAAAGCAACTTTGCAGCGCTTGAAAGAACTTATTTGACCCAAATGATCCCTATTCTCACTTGGTGGAAGTCAGGAAACTTACAGAGGAAGGCGAGAGACTTCATCCACAATGACTGATCTTTTTGCCATTTTGGTTTTGGATGCACACATTGCATCTTTCTTTAGATCCATCAGGAGCTGATAATCTAAGCCACAGCCTCACACAGAGCCACAAGGCTGATTCAGACACATACTTTTCCAAAGCAGTTAAGCAAAGAGCCACAGGTGATGCCCATTCACTTCCATTTGAAAACATTTTTCTTCAAAATTCACAAAGGGGTGGCCTGAGGCAAAGACCTTCCTGACTTCAGGGTAACAGAACAATAAGTCAGCAAATCCCAATGCAGGGTTTCTCCACTGAGACTTTACTAGTCACAATGATTTCTGAGTTTTGTGAGATGCTTGCAATTCCCTTCAGCTATCCAGTACATGGCCATGTCACAGAGCTTGGATGTGGTACATATCTTGGACAAAAAAACATGAGCCTATTCTGGAGAGTGGCCAGAATTCAGGAAGAAAACAGGAACTTAGGAAGATAGTAGGTGTTGCCCATCGAAAAGCAACCAACAGTCCTTTCCTAAAATGGGCAGGATGAATTCTGGGAAGCTTTCTACTAGACAGGATACATCCATTGATCTATTCTGCTTTCTAATATGTACAACCAAGGACACAGTGGGATACACAGACACAGACACAGTCGCCTTGTCAAAGGACTTTCTAGAAACAGTCCACTCTAAACCAAACAAACCACCTTTCCTACCTATTCTCAGAACATGAGACAAAACCCCAAACTCACACCCACAATCAAAAAGTCACCTCCTTCCCCCATGTAAGTCTGTGACTATCCCGAGTGTCCTCTGACTGGTGGTCCATACTATGTTCCCCCAAAATGGCCTGTCCTGTCTCAGGTCTGGTCTTCTTGTCCATCTCTGTGAAGTTGTATGGAGCCTGTGCTGACCACTACCTGCTTTCTCATTAAAGGCCCATCTTCAGAGCTCTACTTGCATTTTGTCATCCTCAAACCATTAGGTACCAAGAGAGACAGACTCTCTCCTTGGTAAATCCAAACAAGTAAGTCCACTGGGAATGGGACTGGGACTGGCTCTGTGTGCCTGGCTTCCTGGATCCCAAGTTCAGAGAGTTACATCACCAAAGAAGTGAGGTAGGTCAATTCCAACAGGAAGGGAATGAGGTCACTGCCTTGGCAACCACTTTGTCCTAACACTTGTTTCCAAGGGTCCCTTGAGATGGAGGCTGCCCCTACTTCCTGTGACACTTTCAGAAGTTAGAATGGTATATCAACCGTAGACACCAAGGAGAAGCTCTCCACACAGGGTTGGTTTGGTCCATCTTCTTTATATCAGTAGGAGAGAGGCTGATTCAGACACATCACTTCATCCTGAACAGGTGGTTTGGCATGGAAGATGAATTTGCTCTCTCAGGTCCTTCATAGCTGCTACATCTTCTCTAGGGATCATTTCTCATCAAACTTTGAGGTTCTCAGCAGGTGAAAGATCCCCTACATTCCTGTATTGTAAGACCAACTCTGTCCCTGCTCTTTTGTGAAGTTAGATTGAGGGAACAGTGTATGGTTAGGGTTAATAACATATTCTATTTGGGTTAGGAAACATTCTGCGGGATGAATAATGGTATTGGGAACCTGCGATATTCACAAGAATATATAGGTGAAATATAAGTATGAAACCTGAAATCTAGGTACGATTTGAAGCCCTGAAGGGCAATGGGCCCTTTAGTGAGATACTTTGCTTTGAATTATGTTCTGAACAGATATCTCAGATAAATCGATGTGCAATGGCAAAGGACCTTGTACCTTGGATGATTAAATGTCTTAGAGAACATCCAGTCAAAAAGGAATAGTCGGCAGGATTAGGAAGGTTGTCAGTAGGTTTAGAAAAAAGAGTGAATATAGGATTTCAACGAAAGTTTCATTAGCAATAGGGTTTTGGGTAGAGAGTGAACATAAATATGAGCACATATGAAGAGTCAGTCACAATGATGAACTGGGGAAAATATGTAGGAAAGCAGATATCAATAGAGACATTAGGAAATCAGGCAAAGTATAATGTAATATTGTTAGACATTTTCAACATGGTTGAGGTTGAATATATAATCTTAGGAAGAAAGAAATATGTTGCCTCCAATAGGATTGACATTTGAGAGCATTAGGCAACCTGGACATGGTTGCTTTTAGTAATCAATGCTCACTTTCCATTTTGCTTTGGTGAAAGGTTAATAGGCACTTGTCACTTCCTGTTTTTCTGTATGCTTAACAAACCACTGTTGAAATCTTGAGAACTGTTTGCTAATTTTGTTCCCAGGATGTGCTGTCCCCAACTGCCAAACTGCAGAATATACTCCTTCACCCGGGTGCATGCAAACCGCACACTCGCCCTGACCCATCAATAAATTTCCCATTCTGCCCTCTCCAAGAAAAGTATATAAGCTCTGTTAAAGCTGTTCTCAGGGCTCTCTGCTCTATTCAAGTGAGCTCTGAGCCCCAGCATGCTGGACCCCCAATAACCTCTTTGCTGTGGCCGAGTGAAAATGCTATACTGTTCTGTACTTAAAAGATGCTTTCTTTTGCTTGCCTCTGCATAAAGATAGTCAGTTCCTGTTTGCTTTCGAGTAGGTAGACCCAGAAACCAGAACGTCTTGTCAACTAACTTGGACTCGACTTCCACAGGGGTTCAAAAACTCCCCCACTCTCTTTGATGAAGCCCTTCACAGACATCTCTACAACTTCAGAACTACGCACCCCGAAGTCATTCTGCTTCAATATGTGGATGTCCAGCTACTGGCAGCCAACACCAAAGAAAACTGTGAGTCTGAGACCCAAGCACTATTATCTGAGCTTGCTCAACTTGGGTAGAGAGCTTTGGACAAAAAGGCCCAAATTTGCAAGCAAGAAGTAATCTTCCTGGGGTATTTCCTTAGGCGTGGTAAATGATGGCTCACTGAGCCCAGAAAACAAACCGTTGTGCAGATACCACCCCCATTTAACAGGAGACAACATAGAGAGTTTTTTGGGACTGCTGGCTTTAGCAGGTTATGGACCTGGGTTTGTGTTCTTAGCTGCTCCTTTATACCTGCTGTTAAATGAGAATGCCCAATTCCAATGGACCCTTGAGCACCAGCAAGCTTTTGATAACATCTAAGAACACTGACACTGAACTCCTCAACTTCACTGAGCCCAGCCTGCAATTTCAGAAAGCCCTACACTACATTAAAAATGTACATCAACTTAATCAACTTGGTTCAAAAAAACTGCCGGCATTACTGTAGGATCAAGAACAGAGTTTTAGACTAATTCACTCACAGTGAAAGGAAATAATTGAATGGGTAACAAAAGCCTGTCAGTTCTGTCAATTGGTTAATGCTTACCCTTCCAAGCTTCCTGCAGGAAAGCACCTATGAGGAACCAGACCAGGACAATTCTGGGAAGTGGACGTTACTGAAATTAAGCCAGCAAGGTATGGACTTAAATATCTCCTAGTCTTTGTAGATACATTTTCAGGATGGATTGAAGCCTTTCCCACCAAAAAAAAAAAAAAAAGAAAAGAAAAGAAAACCGGCACAAATTGTGGTCAAGAAGATCCTGAAAGATATTTATCAAAGACACGTCCTGCCTAATTTAATATGGTCTGATAATTGAAGAGCCTTCATGGGCCAGGTAAATCAGGGGTTAGCCAGGACCCTGGGGATTAATTGGAAGTTACATTGTGCTTATAGACCCCAGAGCTCAGGACACTTAAAAAAAAATAAATAGAACCATTAAAGAGACCTTAACAAAATTAAGCTTAGAGACCGGCATAAAAGATTAGACTATGATTCTGCCTTATGCACTGTTTCATGCAAGAAATACTCCCTTTCTTTCTTTGTGTAACCTCACCCCCTATGAAATTCTCTATGGGGCCCTTCCTACACTAAGAGACCTAACCTCGACTCTAAGACCTAAGGATCCCTTCCACACACCCTTGCTTGACATACTTAAATCTCTTGTAAGAACTCAGCTATACCTGTGGAAACAGCTGGCCACTGCCTTCCAACCTGGGGACGAGGGGAATCCACATTGATATCAAGAAAGAGACTTCCTCTACATAAGATGACATCAGGTGTCATCCCTGGAACCCCGCTGGAAAGGACCATTCCAGGTGCTACTTATAACACCTACAGCAGTAAAAGTAGAGGGAATCACTTCCTGGATCCATGCCTCTCATCTCAAGCCTGTGCCATGTCCAGACTCTGGCTGAAAAATGGAAAAGACTGTTAACCCTTTCAAATTGCATATTCGCCACGTGGGTAAGGCTATAGACTCTCTCCTTGGCCACCCGTAGTCCTAACGCTCATCAGTCGCTTCAGCAGCGATGGCTGATCACAAATACTACTAGACAAGAAGTATGGTCTATCTTGCATACAGCCCCCTTAGGGACCTGGTGGCCATCTCTCCACCCAGACATTTGTCAGCTGGCTATAGGTCTTTCCTATTAGGATATCACTGATGAAGAGGATCTCACTAAAATTCCATTAAATCCTTTCCGTACCATAGATAATGGAAACAAACATTATGGTTGTAGGGACAGGCAAGCCAGATGCAGGTTGGCTAGCCTATATTAGTATGTTTGCCCGGCAGACTATCAAAGCCACAAACCGCCACGGCTGTGTGGGGGAAAAGCCGACTTCTTCTGTAAGTCATGGGGATTTGAGCATACAGGGGCTGCCTGGTGGAACCCAAAATCCTCATCAAATTAAGTACACAGCATTGGCCATATTACCACTTAGAAAACCCAAACTGATGGCCAACAGAGGAGTCTCTAGATCCTCAAATTCTGTGTGACCTTTTTAACTTCTGCAAGTGCTCAAAAGGGTGAAAGGAAATTCCCCTATGTGAAGGCCTTTTTCCTCTTTCGCTCACATCTTGAACTATGCTTCTCCAATAGTTCCTCAAACTCAGCCTTCTGCTCCAGACTCTCTGCTGTCAGTCCCACCTCAGCAAACCTGATTTCTCTTCTCCAATTACTAGATCAAAAACCGAAACCTCCGCCGGTTCTCAGAGCATTGCCCTCTTGCTGAGGTAGCAGGTACTGAGGTACCCATCCATCCACTCACTTCTCTCTTTTCTTGTCAGTGCCCACACCGGGTCCCACCAGGTCCTCTTACCACTTAACCCAAAGCTCAAACCAGCTTAGGAGAGCCCTCAGACACCTATCGAAGATGTAATGAAAATGGCCTTTAAAGTTGCTTTGTCATCACTGAAAACAGGTTACTAAGAATTTAAAGTCCCTCACAGGCTTTTTGGGATACTCACTCCCGTCTTCCTTTCTGCTCTACCGATTCTACTGCTCAATTTATGTTGCTAGGAAAATCCCAAACCCTTTCCCATTATTCCTTTACATCTCTCCTTCCTTATTCTCAGATCCACGGAGCTGCTCTCACCCCCCGCCTTCCCCGTCTTCCCCTCTGTACCAGGCCCACAGAAAAATCTTCACTGAACTTCTCCAGAAGTCTTCACCATGGCTGACTTTAGGACTTTCAGCAAAAGAGTCTCTATAAATGAGTTCAGTGTAGATTAACTTCCTCTTTTTCTGTTGCCCTTTTCTACTTGGCTACTGGCTGGAAAAATCAGCACTCCTAAGCTAGACACCCCCTTAATAGTTTTTCACAGAATATGTTAACAAGGCCTCTGGCCTTGAGCTGGGGCTTCACAGAGATGGCTACATTTCTAAGATAAAAATTTCCAAACTGGGCTCCATGGTAACAGTTGGCAGGGGGATAAAAGAAAAGGAAAAAAAAAGCTCTCTGCCTCCCAGGTGTCCTTGAAAAGTTAACTTGCCCACAATAAAGGAAAAAACAGAAAAAAAAGCTTCTTTTTGTGAATTTCTGCAGACTGTGAACTTCTGAGTCCCTTCTCTTTCATGTTGGGTACAAAATTCTGAAACTACCTAAACTTGGGGTTCAGGATGTTAATTGATTACAACAGAAGCAATGCCCTCTGAATCCGGTTGCAACCAAATAGGACTGTTTCCCTGTCTTTGGTGCTATCTTAAGTGCCGTGCCTTGTCCGTCCCTACAACAGTATAATTCTATATACTTAAACATTGTTCATGTTTTCATGAAATGGTCAACAGATGTGATTAATTGTGTAATGGTGAAGATGTCTCCCAGATTGCTCTATAATGACCCAGGTTCATTTGAAGTTCAAACACGGGGGCATACAACCCGGTTCCACTGGGAACATATATCCCTCACTTTAGCCATCATATTAGGAATTGGAGTTGCGGCAGTGGTAGTCACAGAAACCACTGCCCTGCTCCATGGTACACAACAAATGACCCAAATAGAAGCAGCAAGAGACCAAAACTTAAAGATAATAGAAACCTACATCACAGCTTTGCAGGAATCTTTTACATGTCTCTCTGAAGTTGTTTTACACTCCAGTTGAGAGTTGGACCTCCTCTTCATGAGAGAAGGGGGCCTTTGTGCTGCATTGATGTAAGAATGTTGTTTTGATGCCGACCATACTGAGGTTGTAAAAAAAACCTTTGAGTAAAATAAAAGGATGCCTTGAAAAGCGTCAACGAGAGAGAGAGGCCCCAAAAGGGTGGTTTGAGTCTTGGTTCACACAGTCCCCCTGCTTATCTACGCTTTTATCAACCCTGGCCTGTCCAATAATAATCCTCATATTATTGCTAACTATAAAACCCTGTTTGCTCAACCATGTGATTTCTTTTCTCCAAGCTCAAATTGGATAAGTTAAACTTATGGTAATACCCCACTAGCAGACATAGAATGTGACACGTCCCAATAATCACTTTTATGATTAAAAGTAGCAAGAAGAAGAAGTGGGGAATGAAAGGTTAATAAAAAAGGTACTTGTAACTTCCTGTTTTTCTGTATGCTTAACAAAACACTGTTGAAATATTGAGAACTGTTTGTAATCTTGTTCCCAGATTGTGCTGTCCCCAACTGCCAAATTGCAGAATGTATTCCCTCACCCAGTTTCACACTAACCACCCACTCGCTCTGACCCATCAATAAATTTCCATCCCTGCCCTCTCCATGGAAAGTATATAAGCTCTGCTTAAGCTGTTCTCAGGGCTCTCTGCTCTATTCATGTGAGCTCTGAGCCCCAGCTTGCTGGACCCCCAATTAACCCCTTTCTGTTGCATGAGACACTATCTTGGTGATCTCTTCCACCGACGCTTGCAGGAACATTACTTGGATGTTTGAATGTAGAAGAGAAAATCCAGTCATAAACGGATAGTCGGTAAGATTAAGAAGATAGTCGGTAGGTTTAGGAAGAAGAGTGAGTATAGGATTTGGAAAACAATATCTTTAGCAATAGGGGTTCGGTTAGAGAGTGAATGTAAATGTCAGCACATGTGAACAGTCACAATAATGAAGTGGGAAAAATATGTAGGAAAGCAGATATCAATAAAGACATTACGAAATCAGGCAAAGTATAAAGTGCGTGATACGATTAGACATTTTCAACAGAATTGAGTTAGAATATATAATCTTAAGAAGAAACAAATATGTAGTCACCAATAGGATTGTCATTTGAGAGCATTAGGCAACTTTGACATGGATGTTTTTTGTAATCTATGCTCACTTTCCATTTAGGCTTTGGTACAATCAAAAGTGTGACCTTTACATTTGTCTCCAGAATACTACTGTGATAAAATGTATATGTAGATGTGGTGACATGAGTGTTTCTTCCACCATTTCTGGGAGCAATATTTTGAAGACATATAAATGGGTATTGGGGGTACAAAGAGGTGTACACTGTGTCATTGAATATACAGATAATGCATGAATAGACCATAAGTGAATAAATAATATAACTGGTTCCACATTAAATAACGGATTGAATAGATATCTGAAAATATATAAGAAATCTTATATTGATATACAATCATTCATTCCAACCAATGATACATCTAATATTAATATTAGGGTTACGGTTTATCATGAAGATATGTTAGTTTTGCTACAAAAGTGATTATGGAAATCGAAAATAATGTGTTTGGAAAGAGTCAGTCATAATGCTGGCAATATGTAAACAAGGCCTCTGGCCTTGAGCTGGGGCTTCACAGAGATGGCTACATTTCTAAGATAAAGAAGTTACCAACTGGGCTCCATGGTAACATCTGGCTGAGAGAAAAAAAAAAGAGAAGAAAATAGCTCTGCCCCATTCCCGGTATCCTTAAAATGTTAACTTGCCCAGAACAGAGAAAAAAAAAAAAAACAGAAACAAAAACTGCTTTTTATAAACTTCTGCAGATTGTGAACTTCTGAGCCCCTCCCATCCATGTTGGGTACAAAATTCTGAAACAATTTAAACTTGGGGTGCAGGGGATTAAATGATTACAACAGAAGCAATGCCCTCTAAATCCGGTTGCAACCAAATAGGACTGTTTCCGTGTCTTCGGTGCTATCTTAGTTGCCTTACCTTGCCTTGTCCATCCCTTTTCTCATGAAAAGACCAGTCGAGAAACATGGAGGAATGCATGTGCTCTGAAGCAGAAAATGATTGATAGTGAAACAAATGCCTATTAATTTTCTAACTTGTGGATGAAATATATATCCTATGATGTGCATAAATTGAAGAAATAGTAATCTACCAGTGTTGAATAAAAATGAACGTCAAAATACACATTATGTCCGATTGGAATCTACTTGCATTGATGTTAAACTGGGTCAGGTACTGTAGAAATATTAGGATTTGTGTGCACCATTCACTCAAGTTACTTTTCAGTATAGGAAAGAAATATGTTTTTATGGTTAATGAATATTTCTAAGAATAATCTTTGGAAAGTTGATTATAAATTTACGTATATGAATATGAATGAATTTCGTGAGTGTAAAATAAGACACATATTTCATATTTTGAAAAATCTGGAGAGTGTATATATATATATATATATATATATATATATATATATATATATATATATATGTGTGTGTGTGTGTGTGTGTGTGTGTGTGTGTGTGTGTGTGTGACTAAAGTCACGGTGGCCTGGACACCCTTCTTGTGAACCAGGAGTGATCAAATAAGTCTGCCATTAATACTTTTCCACTTCTCCAATTTGAGGCCTTCTGACTTTGGCGTTTAGATTCTTTATGTGAAATGGAGTCAAGAAAAAACCGAAGCACTTATGGATTTGCCTCTGCATGGTTTTGAAGAATTCATTTGACCCAAAGGATCCCTATTCCCCTTAATGGAGGTCAGGAACTTTACAGAGAAAGGCGAGAGACTTCATCTACAATGACTGCGAATTTTTGCCATTTTGATTTTGTATGCACACATGGGATCTTTCTTTACATCCATCAGGTGTTGGTAATCTAAGCCACAGCCTCACACAGGGCCAAGAGACTGATTCAGACACATCCCTTTCCAAAGCAGTTAAGCAAAGAGCCACAGGTGATGCCCACTCATTTCCATTTGAAAACTAGTTTCTTCAGGCTTCAGAAAGGGGTGGCGTGAGGCAAAGCCCTTCCTGATATTCAGGGCAAAAGAACAATAGGTAAGTAAAAGGCCCATAGCGGGGTTCCTCCACTGAGACTTTACTGGTCACACTGATATCTGAGTTTTCTGAGATGCTCGCCATTCCCTTCAGCTATCCAGTACATGGCCATATCACAGAGCTTGGAGGTGGTAAATATCTTGGACACAAAACCATGAGCCTATTCTTGAGTGTAGCCAGAATTCAGGAAGAAAATGGGAACTTAGGAAGTTTGTAGGTGTTGCCCTTCGATAATGCAAGCCACAATCCATTCATAAATTGGGCAGGATTGATGCTGGGAAGCTTTCTACTAGACAGGACACATCCATTGATGCATTCTCTTTTCTAATGTCTACAAAAACAGACACATTGGGATACACAGACATAGAAACACTTGCCTTGTCAAACGACTTACTAGAAACAGTTCACTCCAAACCAAACAAACCGCCTTTCTTACCTTTTCTCAGAACATGAGATAAAACCACAAACACACAACAAAAACCACAAAGGCAACGCCTTCCTCCAAGTAGGTCTGTGACTATTCGGAGTGTACTCTCACTGGTGAGCCTTACTATGTACCTCCAAAATGGCCTGTCCTGTCTCAGATCTGGTCTCTTTGGCCAACTCTGTGAAATTGTCAGGAGCCCGTGGTGAGCCACTACTTGCTTTCTCTGGAAAGGCAAGTCTTCAAAGCTTTCCTGGCATTTGGCCATCTTCACATCAATAGATACCAAGAAAGACTGACTCTGTCCTTACAAAATCCAAACAAATGAGCCCACTGGGACTGGGACTAGGACTGGCTCTGGGTGCCTGGAATCCTGGATCACAAGTTCAGAGAGTTCCATCACCAAGGAATAGAGATGAGGTCACTTCCTTCAGGAACTGAATGAGGTCACTGCCTTTGCAACCACTTTTTCCTAACAGTTGCTTCCAAGGGTCCCATGAGATAGATGCTGCCCCTATTTCCCGTGACCCTCTCACCAGTTAGAATACTATATCACCCATAGGCACCCGTGAACAGCTCTGCACACAGGCCTGGATTGGTCCATCTTCTGTACATTAGGAACAGAGACACTCAGTCAGACACAACCCCTCTCCAGACAGGGTTGTTTTCCATGGAAGATGACTTTTGCTCTCTCAGGTCCTTAATAGCTGCCTACATCTTCTCCAGGGATTATTTCTGCATGGACCTTTGAGGTTTTCAGCAGGTGGTATATCCCCTACATTCCTATATTGTAAGACCAACACTTTCTCTGCTCTTTTATAAAGTTAGAATGAGGGAATAGTATATGGTTTGGGTTAATTACATGTTCGATTTGGGTTAGGAATCATTTTGCTGGATGAATAATGGTATTGGAAATCTGTGATATTTATAAAAATATAGAGGTGAAATATATGTATGAAAACAGAAATCTAAGTAATATTTGAAGCCCAGAAACGGATTGGGCCCTTGATTGTGAGACTTAGCTTTGAATTATGTCCTGCACAGATGTCTCAGATAAATCAATACACAATGGCATCGGACCTTGTACCTTGAATGATTGAATGTCGAAGAGAACATCCATTCAAAAAAGGATAGTCAGTAGGATTTGGGAGATAGTTGGTAGATTCAGAAAGAAGAGTGAGTATAGGATTTGGACCAAAAGTTATTTAGCAATTGGGTTTCAGGTAGAGAGTGAATGTAAATGTCAGCACAAATGAACAGTCAAAATGATGAACTGGGAATTTATGAAGGAAAGCCGATATCAATAGAGACATTAGGATATCAGGCAAAGTAAAGTGAGTGATAGGATTAGACATTTTCAACAGGGTTGAGTTTGAATATATAATCTTAGAAAGAAACAAATATGTAGTCAACAATTGGATTGACATTTGAGAGAATTAGGCAACCTGGACATGGATGTTTTTAGAAATCCATGCTCACTTTAAATTTAGACTTTGGTACAATCATAAGTGTGACCTTTGCTTTATTTTCCAGAATATTACTGTGATAAAATGTATATGTAGATCAGGTGACATGAGTATTTCTTCCACCATTTCTGGGAACAATATTTTGAAGACGTATAAATGAGTATTGGGGGTAGAAAGTGGTGTAGTATCTGTCTAAGAATATAGAGATAATGCAAGAATAGACCATACTGTGAATAAATAATATAATTGGTCCACTTTAAATAATGGATTGAGTTGATATCTGAAAATATACAGAAAATCTAATGTTGATATAAAATCATTCATTCCAACCAGTTATACTTCTAATGGTAATATTAAGGTGATATTTCATCATGAAGAGTGTGTGAGTTATGCTTCAAAAGTGATTATGGAAATCGAAAATAATGTGTTTAGAAAGAAGTCTTGTTAAAAAACATGGAGGAATACATGTGTTCTGAAGAATGAAGTTATTGAAAGTGAAACAAATGCCAATAAATTTGCTAACTTGTGTATGAAACATATATCTTATGATGTGCATAAACTGAAGAAATAGTAATGTACAAGTGTTGACTAAAAATGAACATCAAAATACACATCACGTTCCATAATTATCTACTTGCATTGGTGTTAAACTGGGTCAGTTACTGTAGAAATATTAGGATTCGTATGCACCATTCACAGAAGTTAGTTTTTATTTCTAGGAAACAAATATGTATTTCAGGTGGATGAATATTTCTGAGAATAATCTTTTGAATATTTGATTATAAATCCACATACATGAATACGAATAAATTTAGGGAGTGTACATTGAGACCCATATATTTCATATTATGAAAAACTTGGAGAGTGTACACACACACACACACACACACACACACACACACAGACATTAAAAAGTAGCAATATATATGGAAATCGAAATTCATCATGAAATGTATATCATCCACTGATCCAAAAATATTCATTATACTGAACATGATTTTATTTATCATGTTGTTCATCTACGAAACTCACCCATAGGTTGAATTTTCAGTTCCAACTGTGTTTAGGTGGAGTGATCTCTTCTCCCAATTTGTATCTGCAAAGTCAGCCACCTCACAAGAATGTACATGTGATAACAGGTATGATTCAATATGTGCATATGAAATAACATGTGCTGAATTGGCTACAGAGAAAGGCAGAGAGGAATTCATCTATTTGTTAACTTTAAAAACACATGGAGAACTATTTCAACAAAATATTGACTAGATTTATAAGTCCTACCCTGTATAATGCAAAAGGCAAGTCCAGCAATACACTATGTCTCGTCTAAACTGCTTGTATTTCTATTCGGTTTGGGTTATTTTTCTCCATCATATTAGAATTAGTAGTCAGAGTCTAGTAGGGTATGCGTTAGTGTCAGGCATTCAGCATTTTGAATTGAAAATAGGAAAATGAATCCAATGTGTATGTAAATATGTGCTTCACAAAAATCTTCCCACTCTAATCCAGAACAATGCCTTGACTTTACCTTCACTCCAAGTAAAATACAATTAGAGTGGACGAGTTAGAAAATCTGTGAATACATATCTGGAATGTAATATGCTCAAGAGTTCACAACCTTGAAGGTGGTAGAGGAGTTTCCAAAAGTAAGGGACAGGTAAATACTCCACAAAAATGGAGCTCTTCTGGACTAAAGACTTCTGGTGAAACTGCCTCTGAGTTTGGGCACTTGAAATATTTGTTGTTGTCAGGAGTTTTAGCTTTTTTTGTAGAGAGACCATCAAAGCTAGGTATGTATCTAAGTGACCTGGAGGACATGGTTTCTTATTTTCTAATGAACATGAGGCAGCAGTGCTGAATTCTCTCTTTGTAGGTAAACTGTGGCCACTGCGGGCAAACTCTTTCCGTGTGGACTGTAAAGCCATCTGGCCATCCTCCACTTGTCGATGTGTTTCTTGCTGCTGCAATGTGAGTTTGGTATTTGCTTCACAAAATACAAGGAGTTAAACTGGGACACAGTGCTAAAGGGAGTTCTGTCACGTGTGGTGTGTCAGGTTCTGCATGATAATGAACCAACCAGGCTTCAATCCCACATAGCTTGCATCCTTAACCATAGCAATCTGATTCTGAACATTGCCCTGAAAACTCTCCACATAACAAGATGCCTTTACATAGAAGGGTCTGCTGGGTGCACCATGTCAGTCACAAGCCATTTGGAAGCCAATGGCAGATCCACATTGCCCCACCACAGATATTTTATCACACAACTGCACACGACTTTTCTAGGCCCATTTCACATCAGGCTCCAACTTACTGGCATCTCTGTTCTACACCATTTTCATGGTCATGGGAATTTCAAAAATTTCATGGTATTTATCTAGCCATTTTACAAGAATGATGTTGGAGGCACTGTGTGTTTAACTTCATTCAGGAACAATTAAATGGTGAGGAAGCTCATTTCAATGAAAGCTCTGGAGAAATCTCACAGACAAGGCTTCCAAAGAGTGGCCAAAATTTCACAGGAAGCCAGACCTATTGCTGTCTACAATGTGAGGTACATGTGTGTTTTGACTCTCAACTATGGCTGCCATGTCTTTCAGAATATAACCATGGGATATCCTGGATTAGATTCCCAGTGCTCTGTGGAAAGCAAACCTGGGCCTAGATCTCGGTTTCCAAGGGCGACTCTCATGCGTGACCAACTAAAATCCCAACATATTTCATGATAACACTTCTCTAAGTCAGCTCTAGAACTCAGTCTCTAAGGGGAATCACACCAGAGTTCAGCCCAGGTATACCCAGTCATATCTTCCAACTACCACACAAATGACCACAATTAAAACCAAAACACTCCCACATGGTCCTCATTTTCTTCCATATATACACTCTCATACTACGCTCTGTCTGGAGGTTTCCATGAGTGGCGAAGTCCAAGACAGTGTCCAAAATAAGCTTTCTTGCCCTTCATTGCCTAAAGTCATGGTGGCCTGGACACCCTTCCTGTGAACCAGGTGTGATCAAATAGGCCTGCCCTTAATACACCTCTGCTTCTCCAATTTGAGGCCTACTGACTGTCAGGTATAGATATTTTTATGTGAATTGGAGTCATGAGAAAACCCAAGAACCTATGTGCTAGACTCTCCAGGGCTTTGAAGAACTCATTTGACACAAAGGATGCGTATTCTCACTTGATGGAGTTCAGTAGACTTACAAAGGAAGGCAAGAGACTTCATCCACAGGGACTGCACTTTTGGCCATTTTGGGTATGGATTCACACACGGAATGATCCATCAGGTGATGAGAATCTAAGCCACAACCTCACACAGGTCCAAGAGGCTGATTCAGACACATTATCAGGATCAATCACTTGATTTTTTCCTCTGTCTAACTAGCTAGAGAGACCTTCTGTTTTAATTGAATTTTTATCTCTGTCTGACCAGCTCGAGAGACCTTCTCTTTTACTTGAATATTTCTACTATAACTATAATACAACCCAAGAAGATAAAATTATTACTCCATATACTATGAATCAAATTGATGATTTAGATAATTAGTTAAATTCTTGGGCAATAATCATGTGCAAATCTAATGTTTCATTTGATAACCACTTACCATCTAATCCTTTATTGTCTTTTTGGTCATCACATCATGTAATTTTTCCAAAAATGACAAGAAAAACACCTATTATAAATGCTACAAATATATTCACTGATGGGTCAAATAATGGTACAGCAGTAATATTTACACCTGATCAAACTTTTACATTTTTAGTACCCAAACAATTAGCTCAAAATGTAGAGCTTAATGCAGTATTACAAGCTTTTGTGATGCTTAAAGCATCTGTAATTAATTTATTTTCCGATAATCAGTATATAGTTAGTGCTATAGTATCACTTGAAGATGGTAGAAGGATTTCCCCTTCCTCTACTATTTTCTCTTTGCTTTCGACTATACAAAGTCTAATCTGGGACAGGAAAGATCCGTTTTTTATAGGATATTTCAGGACACATACAGGATTGCCTGGAGCCCTTAGTTTGGGCAATTATTTAGCAGATAAAACAACACATGACATTCATACATATTTTCTGTACACTAGAAGAAGCTACAAATTTTCATAAAAAGTTTCATGTCAATGCTAATACTTACAAAAGTGTTTCAAAGTAACTAAGGAACAAGCTAGACAAATAATAAAACAATGTCAAAATTGTGTGACCTTTTTACCACAAGTTAATCTTGGAGTCAATCCTAGAGGATTGATACCTAACCATATTTGGCAGATGAACGTCAGAAACTTGCCAGAATTTGGAAAATTAAAATATTTGCATGTTACAGTTGATACTTCTTCTGGATTTTTGATGGGCTCCATTCTTGCTGGAGAAAAAAACTAAAGATGTTATAGCTCATTGCTTACAAAATTTTGCCACTGTGGGCGTTCCAAAAGAGTTAAAAACAGATAATGCCCCTGCTTATACTTCTACTTCTTTTAAACAATTTTGCTCATCATTTGGCATTACTCATATAACAGGAATCCCATACAATCCACAGGGAGAAGGCATAGTTGAAAGAGCACATGAAACTATTAAAACGTACATATTAAAGCAAAAAGAACAAATTGGGAAGGGGTATATATTCCCCAAAGGTAAACTTAAAATAACCCTTTTACTCTAAACTTTTTAAATTTGGGTTCATCAGGGCTTAGTGCTGCAGAAAGGCATATATGTCCAAAAAATGTACATAAGCCCAAGGTACTTTGGAAGGATATTCTAACAGGACAATGGAAAGGTCCTGACCAAGTAATTGTCTGGAGTCCGGCGTCTGTTTTTGTGTTTCCACAGGGAGAACAGCAGCCAATTTGGATTCCAGAGAGATTAACTAAAGAGATTTCTACAGACCAAAAATAAGATGATTTGGCTCAAATCAATAAGAGCTGATATGCAGAACTCCAGTTTGGCTGTTCTTACATCTGTGACAGAACCAGAATGTTTTTTTCAAATCTATTTTATTATTCCCCTTTCTCATATCATGAAGTTTTATTTTGTTTTTTTTAGCTCATACAGAACTAGGTTAATGTTTTGCTGATCAGTTCTATTTTTGGACAATAGAGTTTTTAGACATTGCAATGGAGATTTCACCTGTAAAAAGTCATAAGGCCTTTAATATTATGTCATGTGTTGTATGTATTATATTATGTGTGCACTTGTGTTTTGTGTTATATGTTTGATTTCACATCTTTTCTGTGTTGACTATATTCTTTTCAAGTTGATATACTTTGTCTTCATTATCTGATGTTCTGACTTCTACTTGATCTAGTCTGTTTGTAATATTCTCATTAGCGCTTTTAATCTGATTTACGGTTTCTTGCATTTCTATGATTACAACTTGATTATTTTTTAACACCTCTATCTCCTGATAAAGCTCATTCTTTGCGGATTTAATTTGTGTGGTTAGTTCCTCTTCAAAATATACTTTCAATGCTTGGATTTGCTGTCTCATGTCTTCTCTAATATTCCGTTCCATCTGAATTAGGAATGCCTTGATTTCTTTCCCTGTCCATATTTCTGATTCTTCTAGGTCCTCCTGTATATTTAGATTGTCCTGCATTGTTTGTAACCCCTTTTTCCCTTGTTTTTTCATATTGTTCACGTTGCTTTCCAGCTCTGTTTGACTGCTTTGTAACTGCTTTCTCCTATACATTTGTTTTGGCTTTGTATATCTCTGTTGTCTCTCTTTTGTGGTGGAAGATTATGCCTAAAAATTTTGGGCTTTGTTGTACTTTAAAGCTGATTCATTTAATTCATATAAGGCTTCTAGGTTCTGTATGCATATAATGATTTGCTGTTTGTTCTTAGGACTATATGTTTAGGTTGGGTGCTCTGGTGGTACAATGGTTAGTATGTCTCGGCTACTTTAGAAGATTGCTCCACTGAAGGTGGATACTACCAGGCAATTGGATCAGGGTGTTGGTAGTAGCTAGGTATTTAGGAGTCTTATAGACAGACTCGAGACATTCACCTATTTGCATTTAGACAATTACACACAATGAAAGATGTAATGCTTGGAATGAGAGTTGGGGGGTAGGAGAATGAAGGTGCTCTTAAAAAGAAAAAAAGGATAGAGGGAGAGATAGATTAGAGGGGAATGAAAAGAACAATAAAACTTGAAATGGGATAGAAAGAGAGAAGGAAAAGGGGGGAAGGAACAGGGAGAGAAGTAGGAGAGAAAAAAATATCAACAACAGCAACAACAACAACAAAAAAATTAAAGTCTTAGAGATCCACCTTCTTCTCTTCCAGTAGGCGGAGCTGTGCCTTCCAAGCGGAGTGTCTGCTCTCTACCTGCCGAGAGCTATCCCTGTAGGGCGTCTTCTGGGGGTCTCTCAGACTTGTCAGTCCAGAGCCATTTCACTTCTCCAGCTCTTAACCCCCTTCCTCCTGTCAGCCTGCCAGCCAGGTCCTGTTCCCCAGAAGCGATTCTCCAGAGATCTAGTTACACTTGCAGCCCCACCGAGTGCCCCTTTTAATCCTCAGTGCTGTGGTAAACTGGCGGATAAGACCTTAGGGGTCACCACTGGTGATATGGGGGCCTTGGGTTCTGGGCTCCCCTCTGCTTCCCTACGGACACGACCCCTGAGAAGTCAATGAAGTTTCCTGGCTGCTTGTATCAGTATGGGGAGTCACACACCTGCTAAAGTGGAATTTGCTGGGAAGGAATTTCGCCGGCCGAACTCCGATGATGTCACCTCTCTGCTATGGTGGGCCCCAGGCTTCTTGCCGGATTGACCGAGGGGAGGGGTGGGACTGGTCCGGCCCAGTTCACCTCAGCTCCTGGCACGTGGAGGCTTGGCTAAAGACTTCTTCCTGCCAAGCTGTGTCTCGGCGTCTAGCAGGACCCAGTCACTTTGGCTGCGGGCTGGTGGACGGATCTGCAGCTGTGCCCGCAGTGCGCAGACTGTGGCTGGTGAATCTCGAACTCCGCGTCTAGTGGCAGGGTCCCACTCGTCCGGGTCACACAGACGCTTCAAAAAAATTCTTGTAGCTCCCGGGCAGTCTCCCTTCAGTGGAATTTTGCTAGGAGAATCTCCGTTGGTAGAATCAAAGAGTTATCCTTGCGACTTTATGACCCCATCACTGGGAGTGCATTAAAAGCGCAGCCTCTCTGCCCGCCGCCATGTTGGATCCACCTTTTCTTTTCATTATATTTAATAATTCTCTTCTAGACAATGTAAATTGTTAAGAAAATTGTTTTCTTTTAGTGCCTTTTGGAATGTTACATAATTCTTTCTTTAGGCATTGTTGCCAGAATTTCTATCTTCATCCCAGTGCATGTGAAGTCAAAGATAAAACCAATCTACAGCTTCTGCAATAGCCATCACTGAACTGCTTGCAGAACTTGCCTGGACTATGTATCACTTGTATGCATTGTGAACTCACCTGCCTGCATTGTGAACTATCTGTTGGTGCAGTGACGTGTGGTAGTGTTGGGGTATTTCTCTGATGATGTCATCGGTGGTACAATTTTTTCAAAAAGAGCCATCAATTGCCTTGGTGTATCTTCCTCCCTTCTGCTTGTCATGGTTGTTCAGCTAAAATTAGGGGGCCAACAGAGATGAGGCAAAGAGCCTCACCCGCCCGCTGGTACAAAGACCTCTCCACAGGTGTGGATGTATACTGGACCTGTAGTCAGTGACGGGTAAGATCCAATTACAATGGTACCAATCTAAGACAGGAGGCTGACACCTTGAGGTCAGCTCATTCGATAATGGGTAAGAATCATATGTACTATTGGACAACCTAAGGCAGGCATGGTCCCTAAGCCACATGCTTGTTGTTTAAATAGAGAGGGTTAGATGTTGAGAGCCACAGCCCAAGGGGCCAAAGCAAACTTTCAGACTGCCAGCTGATGGTTGGCTCACAGCGGCCCCAGCAACATCTAGCTGATTGGCTCCTCTGCGGTGATGCCCATTGGGCTGTTTCCCCACCCTTTCAAATTATGGAGCTGCTTTTTGGGGGACTTTTTTGGCTCTGCTCAAACAACCCAGCCAATTGACCTCAAGAGCAGGAGGAGAGGGGAGGTTGAGAGCTTGTGGGAAGCCGGTGGTGGCAGTTGTGCTCTGAGTGTTTTTCCCGAGGAGCTATTTTTTGGCGTGTGTGGTTCTAAAAATAAAGTTAGCTTTTGACAAGTGGCTCCTGAATTGTGCCCAGCCAGACTGTGTCAATCCTAAATTGATGGAGCAAAATAACCAAAACAGAATAGAAATACAAGCAGTTCAGAGGAGGCATGGTGTATAGCTGGACTTACCTTTTGTATGATAAAGGGTAGGTGTTATAAATCAAGTCAATATTAAATTGAAGTAGTTCTCCATGTGTTTTAAAGATAACAAATCCGTGAATTCCTGTCGCCCTTTATCTGTATCCTATTCAGCACATGTATTTTTGTATGCACATATAGAATCCTACCTGGTATCACATGTACACTTTTGTGAGGTGGCTGACTTGGCAGATACAAATTGTCAAAAGAGATCACTCCTCCTGAACGTTGTTGGAACTGAAAATTAAAACTACGGGTGAGCTTCCTAGTTGAACAAGATAATACATAAATCCATGTTCAGTAAAATGAATATTTTTGGATCTGTGAAAGATATATATTTCATAATAAATTTCGATTGGCATATATATCGCTACCTTTTAATGTCTGTGTGTGTGTGTGTGTGTGTGTGTGTGTGTGTGTGTGTGTGTATATATATATATATATATATATATATATATACACTCTCCAGATTTTTCAGAATATAAAATATATGTGTCTTATTATACAATCCCTAAATGCATTCATATTCATGTATGTGGATTTATAATCAAATGTTCACAAAATTATTCTCAGAAATATTCATCCACCTCAAATACATATTGTTTCCTAGTACTGAAATCTAAATTCAGTGAATGGTGCATAGAAGTCCTAATTTTTCTACAGTATCTGACCCACTTTAACATCAATGCAAGTAGATTACTATGGTACATGATGTGTATTATGACATTCATTTTTATTCAACAATGTTACATGACTATTTCTTCAGTTTATGCACATCATAGGATATATATTTCATTCACAAGTTTTCAAATTTATAGGCATTTGTTTCACTTTCTATCACTTCCTGCTTCAGTACACATGTATTCCTCCATGTTTTTTGTCTGGTCTTTTCATGAAACTACTTTTCATTTTAGATTTCAATAATCGCTTTTGAAGCAAACCTCACACACTCTTCATGACAAACCATAACCTTAATATTACCATTAGATCTATAAATGGTTGTAATGAATGTATGTATATCAATATAAGATTTCCTGTATATTTTCAGATATCAATTCAATCCATAATTTAAAGTTGGAACCAGTTATATTATTTATTCACAGTATGGTCAATTCATTCATTTTATCTATATTTGTAGACACAGGGTAGACCTATTTGCACACCCAATACTAATTTATACATCTTCAAAATATTGACCACAGAATTGGTGGAAGAAATACTCATGTCACCTGATCTACATATACACTTTATCACAGTAATATTCTGGACACAAAATGCAAAGTTCACACTTATGATTGTACCAAAACCTAAATGGAAAGTGAGCATGGATTACTAAAAACATCCAAGTCCAGATTGCCTAATGCTCGCAAATGTTAATCCTATTGGTGCTAAATATTTGTTTTTTTCTAAGATTGTATATTCAACATCTACCATGTTGAAAATGTCTAATCCTATCAATCAATTTATACTTTGCCTGATTTCTTCATGTCTCTATTGATATCTGCTTCCCTATATATTTGCCCTAGTTAATCATTGTGACTGACTCATCACATGTTCTGACATTTACATTCATTCTCTACGAGAAACCCTATTGCTAAAGAACTTTTGGACCAAATCCTATACTCACTCTTCTTCCTAAACCTACTGACTATCTTTCCAATCCTACCGACTACCCTTTTTAAGTGGATGTTTTCTTCTACTTTCAATCATCCAATTTACAAGGTCCTATGCCATTGTTTATCGATTTTTCTGAGACATCTGTGCAGAAGGTATTTCAAAGCTAAGTATCCCAATCAAGGACCCAATGCTCTTCTGGGCTTCAAATCTTACCTAGACTTCTGTATTCATACTTATATTTCACCTGTATATTCTTGTAAATATCACAGGTTCCCAATGCCATTATTCATCATGCAGAATGATTCCTAACCCAAATCGAACCTGTTATTACCCTAACCATACACTGTTCCCTCAATCTAACTTTACAGAAAAGCAGGGACAGAGTTGGTCTTACAATCAGGAGTGTAGGGGATCTTCCACCTGCTGAGAACCTCAAAGGTCAATACAGAAATGATCCATGGAGAAGATGTAGGCAGCAATGAAGGACCTGAGGGAGGAAAAGTCAACTTCCATCGCAAACAACCTGGTCAGGGTGAAGGGATGTGTCTGAATCAGCCTCTTTCATCTTAATGTAGAGAAGATGGACCAAACCAAGCCTGTGTGGAGAGCTGTGCCCAGGTGCCTATGGTTGATATACCATTCTAACTTGTGAAAATGTCACAGCAAGTAGGTGCACCCTCCATCTCATGGGACCCTTGGAAGCAACTGTTAGGACAAAGTGGTTGCCAAGGCAGTGACTTCATTCACTTCCTGAAGGAAGTTACCTCACATAACTTCCTTGGTGATGGAACTCTCTAAACTTGGGATTCAGGAAGCCAGGCAACCACAGCCAGTTCCAGTCCCAGTTCCAGTGGTCTCACTTGTTTGGGTAAACCAAGGACAGAGTCAGTCTTTCTTGGTACCTAGTTATGTGAGGATGGCCAAATGCTAGGAAAGCTAAGAAGAGGGGCCTTTCCTGAGAAAGAAGGTAGTGGCTCACCAGTGACTTTTGACAACTTCACAGAGTTGGCCAAGGAGACCAGAACTGAGACAGCACAGTGCATTTCGTGGAAATATAGTATGTCCCACCCATCATAGGACACTCCGGATAGTCACAGACCTACTTTGGGAAAGGTGGTGTCTTTTTGAGTGTGGGTGTGAGTTTGTGGTTTTGTCTCATGTTCTGAGAATATGTAGGAAAGGCGATTTGTTTGGTTTGGAGAGGACTGTATCTAGTATGTCCTCTGACAAGGTGAGTGTTTCTATTACTGTGTATCCCACTCTCTCCGTGGTCTTAGTATTAGAAAAAGAATGCATCATGGATGTGTTCTGTCTAGTAGAAAGCTTCCCAGCATTCATACTGCCAATTTATGAATGGACTGCGACTAGCCTTATCAATGGGCAAAACCTACTATCTTTCTAAGTTCCTGTTTTCTTCCTGAATTCCGGACACTCTCCAGAATAGGCTCAAAGTTTTGTGTCCAAGCTATGTAGCACCTCCAAGCTCTGTCACATGGCCATGTACTGGATAGCTGAAGGGAAGTGGAGCATGTCAGAAAACTCAGATATCAGGAAACTCAGATACCAGGAAAGTCTCAGTGGAGAAACCCTGCTTTGGGCCATTTGCTTACCTATTTTTCTGTTGCCCTGAATGTAAGGAAAGTCTTTGGCTCAGGCCACCCCTTTGTGAAGCCTGAAGAAAACAGTATTCAAATGGAAATGAGTGGGCATCACCTGTGGCTCTTCGCTTAATTGCTTTGGAAATGGATGTGTTGAATCAGCCTCTTGGCGCTCGGTGAAGCTGGGGCTTAGATTGTCAGCTCCTGATGGATCTAAAGAAATATCCCATGTGTGCATCCGTAAACAAAATTCAAAAAGATCAGTCATTGTGGATGAAGTCTCTCACCTTCCTCTGTTAGGTTCCTGACCTCCATCAAGTGTGATTATTGACCCTTGAGTAAAATGAGTTTTTCAAAGCCCTGCAGATGTGCTAGTGTTGTCTCATGACTACAAACCACATAAGAATCTATACCTGACAGTCAGTAGGCCTCAAATAGTAGAAGCAGAGCAGTATAAATGGCAGGCCTATTTGATCACTCCTGGTTGACAGGAAGAGTGTGCAGGCCACACTTACTTTAGGCAAATGAGGGGCAAAGAAGCTTATATTGGACACTGTCTTGAGCTGCGCCACTTATGGAAACCTCTAGCCAGAAGTTATGATGAATATCTATATGGAAGAAAATGAGGGCCATGTGGGAGTGTTTTGGTTATAATTGTGGTCATTTTTGTGGCAGTTGGAAGAGATGACTGGGTCCACCAGGGCTTCACTCTTGGGTGATTCCCCTTATAGACTGAGTTCTGGAACTGACCTCAGAGTAGTATTGCCATGAATTGAGTTGGGATTTTAGGAGGCCACGCATGAGATTCACCCTTGGAATCTGAAATCTAGTCCCAGGTTGGTTTTCCACAGAGCACTGTGAATCTCAGCCAGGATATCACATGATTTTATTATGAAAAACATGGAAGCCATATTTGAGAGTCAAAACACACATGGACCTCACATTGTACAGTTCAATGGGCCTGGCTTCATGTGACCTTTTGGCCACTCTTTGGGAAGCCTTTCCTGTGAGTGTTGTCCAGAGATTTCATTGAAATGAACTTCCTCACCATTTAGTGGTTCCTGAATGAATTGAAACCCACAGTGCCTCCAACTTCATCCTTGAAAAATGGCTAGATGAATACCATCAAATTTTTGAAATTCCCATGACCAGGTGGCACTGGAGAAACTTTGGATGTCCTGTTGCTGATCATGAGTATACAATACAGTGCCTTGATTGACTGGGTTTCATGAAAATGTTGAAGAACAGTGATGCCAGTATGTTGGAGCCTCCTGAGTAGTGGGCCTAGAGTAGTGGTGTGCAGGTGTGTGATAAAACATCTGTGGTGGAGTCATGTGGACCTTCCATTGGCTTCCAAATAGCTTGTGACTGACATAGTGTAGCCAGCAGACCCTTATATGTAAATGCATCCTGTTATATGGAGAGTTTTCAGGGCAATGTTCAGAATCAGGTTGCTATGGTCAAGGGGCCAAGCTATGTGGGATAAAGGCCTGGTTGGTGCATTCTCTTGCAGACCCTGACACACCACACGTGACAGAACTCCCTCTAGCACTTTGTCCCAGTTGAAATCTTTGTATTTCACGAAGCAAATACCAAACTCCCAGTACAGCAGCAAGAAACACCACGAAAATTGGAGGATGATCAAATCGTTTCACAGTCCTCACAGGGAGACACATAGCCCCCAGTGGCCACAGTTTACCTACAAAGAGAGAATTCAGCACTGCTGTCTCATGTTCATTGGAAAATAAGAAACAAGATCCTTCACGTCACATAGATGCAGATCCAGCTTTAATTGTCTCACCACAAATGAAGATTAAGCTCCTGACAACAACATATATTTCAAGTGCCCAACCTCAGAGGCAGTTTCTCAAGAAGTCTTTTGGCCAGCAAAGCTCCATTTTTGTGGAGGGTTTACCCTGTCCATTACTTTTGTAAACTCCTCTACCACCTCCAAGTTTGTGAACAACTGAGCATATTGCATTCCATATATATATGCACAGATTTTCGAACTCTTCTCTTGTAATTGTGTCTTACTTGGGGCAAAGGTAATATCAAGGCATTGTTCTGGATAAGAGTGGGAAGATTTTTCAAAGCACATAATTACATACACATTGGATACCTTTTCCAATTTTCCATTGGAAATACTGAATCCCTGACACTAACCCTTAGCCTACTAGACTCTGACTACTTATCCTAATATGATGGAGAATAATAATCCAAACAGAATAGAAATACAAGCAGTTCAGAGGAGGCATGGTGTATAGTTGAATTTGCCTTTTGCATTATGTAGTGTAGGAGTTATAAATCTAGTCAACTTTTGTAGAAATTGTTCTCCATGTGTTTTTAAAGTTAACAAATATGTGAATTCCTGTCTCCCTTTCTCTGTAGCCTATTTGCACATGTATTTTTATATGCACATATAGAATCCTACAAGGTACAACACGTACATTCTTGTGAGGTGGTTGACTTGGCAGATACACATTGTGAGAAGAGATCACTTCTCCTAAATGCTGTTGGAAGTTAAAATTCGAACTCTGTGTGAGCTTCCTAGTTTAACAACATTATACATAAATCCATGTTCAGTAAAATGAATATTTTTGAATTTGTGGATGATATATATTTCATGGTGAATTTCAATTGGCATATATATTGCTAATTTTTAATGTCTGTGTGCATGTGTGTGTGTATGTGTGTGTGTGTGTGTATATATATATATATATATATATATATATATATATATATATATATATATATATACAAACTTTCCAGATTTTTCAAAATATGAAATACATGTGTCTTTTTATACATTTCCTAAATTCATTCATATTCATATATGTGAATTTATAATCAACTTTTCACAAGATTATCGTCAGAAATATTCATCCACCTGAAATATGTATTTGTTTCCTAGTACTGAAAACTATCTTCAGTGAATGGTGCCTACAAATCCTAAAATTAATACAGTAACTGACCCAGGTTAACATCAATGCAAATTGATTCCTATGGGACATGATGTGTATTTTGACGTTCATTTTTATTCAAAACTGGTACATTACTATTTCTTCAGTTTATGCACATAATAGGATATATATTTCATCCACAAGTTCGCTAATTTAGAGGCATTTGTTTCACTTTCAATCACTTCCTGCTTCAGAACACATGTATTTTTTCATGGTTCTTGACTGGTCTTTTCATGAGACTTCTTTCGAAACACATTATTTTTGATTTCCATAATCACTTTTGAAGAAAAACTCACACACCTTTCATGATAAACCATAACCTTAATTTTACTATTAGATGTATAACTAGTTGGAATGAATGTATGTATATCAATATAAGATTTCTTATATATTTTAAGATATGAATCCAATCCATTATTTAAAGTGGACCAGTTATATTATTTATTAACAGTATGGTCTATTCATGCATTAGCTCTATATTCATAGACACAAGGTACACCTCTTTGTACCCCTAATACTAACTTATTAATCTTCAAAATATTGCTCCCAGAAATGATGGAAAAATTACTCATGTCACCTGATCTACATATACATTTTATCACAGTAATATTCTGCAGACAAAATGCAAGGTTCACACTTATTATTGTACCAAAGCCTAAATTGAAAATGAACATGGATTACTAAACACAGCCATGTCCAGGTTGCCTAATGCTCTCAAATATCAATCCAATTAGTGACTACATATTGGTTTCTTCCTAAGATCATATATTCAAATTCAACCCTGTTGAAAATGTCTAATCCTATCACCCACTTTATATTTTGCCTTATTTCATAATATCTCTATTGATATCTGTTTTCCTACATATTTTCTCCGGTTCACTATTGTGACTGACTCTTCACGTGGGCTAACATTTACATTCACACTCTAAACAAAATCCTATTGATAAAGAATATTTTTTTTCCAAAACCTATACTCATTCTTCTTCCTAAACCTAACAACTATCTTCCTAATCCTACCGACTATCCCTTTTTGACTGAATGTTCTTTTCTACACCCAATCATCAAAGTAAACACTGGGCAAGCTTCGGAGAAAGAGACCACCAAAAGACTATCTCATGCAACAGCAAAGGGTTTATAGGGGGTCAGCATGCAGGGGATCGGAGCTCACTTGAATAGAGCAGAGAGCCCTGAGAAGAGCTTAAGCAGAGCTTATATACTTTCTTTGGGGAGGGCAGGGAGTGAAGTTTATTGATGGGTGAGGGAGAGTGGGCGGTTTGCATTCAACCGGGTGAGGGAGTACATTCTGCAGTTTGGCATTTGGGGACAGGACATTCTGGGAACAAGATTAGCAAACAGTTCTCAAGATTTCAACAGTGTTTTGTTAAGCATACAGAAAAAAAGTGACAAGTACCTATTTTATTAATCTTTCATTCCCCACTTCTTCTTCTAGCTACTTTTAATCATAAAAGTGATCATTGTGGGGTGTCACATTCTATGTCTGCTAGTGGGGTATTACCATGAGTTTAACTTGTTCAATTTGAGCTTAGAGAAAAGAAATTACACGGTTGAGCAAACAGGGTTTTATAGTTAGCAATAATATGGAGATTATTATCGGACAGGCCAGGGTTGATAAAAAAGTAGTCAAACAGAGGGACTATGTGAACCAAGACTCAAACCACTTTTTTTGGTCCTCTCACTCTCTCATTGACACTCTTCATGGTGTCTTTTTAATTTAATCATTTTTTTTTTACAACTCCATTATGCTCGGAATAAACACAACATTCTTCCCAGGAAGTGACAAATACCTATTTTATTAACCTTTCACTTCCGACTATCCCTTTTTGACTGCATGTTCTCTTCGACATTCAATCATCCAAGGTACAAGGTCCTATGCCATTGTATATTGATTAATCTGACAAATCTGTGCAGAACCTAATTCAAATCTAAGTATTCCAATCAAGGGCAAAATGCTCTTTTGGGCTTCAAATCTTACCTAGACTTCTGTTTTCATACATATATTTCACCTATATATTCTCATACATATCGCAGGTTCCCAATACCATTATTCATCCAGCAGAATTATTCCTAACCCAAATCACACATGTTATTAACCCTAACCATACACTGTTCCCTCAATCTAACATTACAGAACAGCAGGGACAGAGTTGGTCTTACAATACAGGAATGTAGTGGATCTTCCACCTGCTGAAAACCTCAAAGGTCCATGCAGAAATGATCCCTGGAGAACATGTAGGCAACTATGAAGAACGTGAGAGAGCAAAAGTCATCTTCCATGGAAAACAACCTGGTAAGGATGAAGGGTTGTGTCTCATTCACCCTCTCTCCTTAATGTAGAAAAGATGGACCAACAAAGGCCTTTGTGGAGAGCTGTTCCCGGGTTCCTATGGTTGAGATACCAATCTAACTTGTGAAAGTGTCAGAGGAAGTATGGAAGCAACTGTTCGGAAAAAGTGGTTGCTAAGGCAGTGACGTCATTCAGTTTCTGAAGGAAGTGACCTCACCTCACTTCCTTGGTGATGGAACTCTCTGAACTTGGGATCCAGGAAGCCAGGCATCCAGAACCAGTCCCAGTCCCAGTACAGTGGGATCACTTGTTTGGATTTACCAAGGACAGAGTAAGTCTTTTTTGGTACCTACTGATATGAGGATGGCCAAATGCCAGGAAATTTTGAAGACTGGCCTTTCCAGAGAAAGCAAGAAGTGGCTCACCGCGGGCCCCTGATATTTCACAGAGTTGGCCATGGAGACCAGATCTGAGACAGGACAGGCCATTTCTGGGGAACATAGTATGGCCCACCAGTCAGAGGACACTCTGGATAGTCACAGACTTACTTTGGGGAAGGAGGTGCCTTTTTCAGTGTGGGTGTGAGTTTGTGGTTTTGTCTTATGTTCTGAGAATAGGTAGGAAAGGCGGCTTGCTTGGTTTGGAGTGGAATGTTTCTAGAAAGTCTTTTGACAAGGCGAGTGTTTCTATGTCTGTGTATCCCACTGTGTCCGTGGTTGTAGACATTAGAAAAGAGAATGCATCAATGGATGTGTCCTGTCTAGTAGAAAGCTTCCCAGCATTCATCCTACCCATTTTAGGAATGGACTGCAGGTTGCCTTATCGATGGACAACATGTACTGTCTTCCTAAGTTCCTGTTTTCTTCCTGAATTCTGGCCACTCTCCACAATAGGCTCATGGTTTTGTGTCCAAAATATGTACCACCTCCAAACTCTGTGACGTGGCCATGTAATCCATAGCTGAAGGGAATGGCAAGCATCTCAGAAAACTCAGATATCAGTGTGACCAGGAAAGTCTCAGTAGAGAAACCCTGCTTTGGGCCTTTTGCTTACCTATTGTTCTGTTGCCCTGAATGTCAGGAAGGTCTTTGCCTCAGGCCACCCTTTGTGAAGCCTGAAGAAAACAGTTTTAAAATGGAAAGGAATGGGCATCACCAGTGGCTCTTTGCTTAATTACTTTGGAAAGGGATGTGTCTGAATCAGCCTCTTGGCCCTGTGTGAGGCTGTGGCTTAGATTATCAGCATCGGATGGATCTAAAGAAAGAACCAATGTGTGCATCCAAAACCAAAATGGCAAAAAATCAGTCATTGTGGGTGAAGTCTCTTGCCTTCCTGTGTTTGGTTCTTGACCTCCATCAAGGGAGTATTGGGATTTTTTGTGTCAAATGAGTTCTTCCAATCCCTGCAAAGGTGCTTGGGTTTAATAATGACTCCAAATCACATACTATACCTGATAGTCAGTAGGCCTCAAATTGGAGAAGTAGAGCAGTATTAATGGCAGAACTATGTGATCAATCCTGGTTCACAGGAAGGGTGTCCAGGCCACCCTGAATTTAGGTAAATGAGGAGAAGGGAGCTTATTATGGACACTCTATTGGGCTGTGCCATTTAAGGAAACCTCCAGCCAGAGATTATGATGAGTGACTATATGGAAGTAGATGAGGGCCATGTGGGATTTTTTTGATTTTAATTGTGGTAACTTGTGTGGCTTTTGGAAGAGATGACTGTGTTCACCTGGGCTTTAACACTGGCGTGATTCTCCTAGAAGACTGAGTTCTGTAACTGACTTCAGAGTAGTAATTGCTTTGGAAATGGATATGTTTTAATCAGCCTCTTGGCCCTGTTTGAGGCTGTGGCTTAGATTATCAGCACCAGATGGATCTAAAGAAAGATCCCTTGTGTGCATCCAAAACCAAAATGGCCAAAAGAGCAGTAATTGTCTATGAACTCTCTCGCCTTCCTCTGTAAGGTTCTGAAAGAATAAAAGAAATTGAAATTGAAATGTAAAGAACCAGGTTTTGTAAAGTTTCCAAGCTGCACTCAGCACCTGAAATTTCTGTGGCAGTTAAGACAATTCCCGGATTTGCACATTAGATGTGTGTTGAAATCTTCCCTGAGGACCTAGTTACTTAACAGCCCCTTCCCAGAAACCATGCACCTCACCACGTATACATCACAGTGCATCCACCAATCAATTTAAATGTATACCCCTTCTTACGGCTGACCAATCACCCCCTGCCCAACCTGTTCCCGCCAATGAATGTGCTAATCATGTTTTAGAGTTGTTATTTGATTTTCCCGCGGTATATGATGATTTGCTAAAGAGGCTATGATGTATGTAAAGTCCCTGCCCTCTCTAAAGAATGTATATAAACTCCACTCAAGTGGTTCTCGGGGCTCTTTGTTCTTTGTTCCTCTGAAGTGAGCCCTGAGCTCCAGCACGCTATACCCCCAATAAACCCTTTGGTGTTGCATGAGAAAGCCTGTTGGTGGTCTTTTCCTCCGATGTTCGCCCCACCTTTTCATCTGGAGGTCCCAGGTGAGATATCCAGAGCAGTGGATGAAAGACCCCAAGGGACTCCTCTCGGGGTAAGAAAGGCGCCTCTTTCTGGTTTCGGGTTTCAGGTTAGGGCTTGGCAAAGTGGCTGTCGGTGAAGAGCATTAGCTCTCTCTGACAGTGGGTGGCAGACGTGTCACAGAGCTACTGGCCACGTCCCTGGGGGACACTCCAGAGGACGAGGGAAATCAAGGAATATTAGTTTCCTCAACTCGGTTATATTTTGCTTCAGGATTCGGTTTGCCAGCCCATCAGGTTTTGCTGGCTACACAGTTTTGTTCATTGTCCCGAACTCATGTTGAGTTTACTGTCTGTCTTTATTGTCTAACCCATCAGGTTTTGCCAGTTACTGAGTTCTAATATTTGTCTTGGACCCATGTTAAACGTTTACTGTATGTCTTTGTTTGTGTTGCGTTTGTGTCTTCACTGTCTCTTTTTGAGTAACTCCCATTATGGGACAAAGCACTTTCACGCTTCTGTCCCTGACCCTTGATCATTGGACTGATGTCCGCTCAAGGGCCAAGAATCATTATTTTTCAGTTAAATGTCAGACCTGGCAGACTCTCTGTGCTTCAGAATTGCCCATCCTCAAAGTCGGGTGGCCCCCAGAAGGATCCTTCTACTTCAATCTAATCCAAAAAGTCAGAGATATTGTCTTTCAGCCGGGACCACGTGGCCACCCAGATCAACAGCCATATACCCCTTCCCCAGGATCCTATCATTCAAACCTTCCGTTCCCTCCCCATCTTCCCCCCATTCTTCCTGAGTCACAAGACTGGACAATCCTCCCCCTCCTTATTCTCTGCCCTCGCTCCCCAACCCAAAACACATTCCAGATGATTCTCCCGCCACTGACTCAGCCTCTCCGCCACTAGAGGCAATTGGGCCAGACCCAAGGCCTCCAAGGGACTTCTCCGCAGCAGCAGCAGCCCCTCCTTTTCTGGTGGAAGCTGGGCCACCTAAAGAAACCCGCCAGCTACGGAAAATAGAAAACTCAGAAGCCACTGTGATGCTCCCTCTTCATCCTTATGGGCCCATGAACCGACCAAACTGGGATCCCAACACCTTTGAAGGTTGGTAGCATCTTTCCACTTATCACAGGGCTCTAATGGCGGGGCTCCGAGTGGCCGCCAGAGGGCCGACTAATTTGGCCATGGTAAGAGAGATAATCCAAGGTCCTAATGAGTCTCCCTCTATGATTCTGGAGAGAATTATGGAAGCATATAGGAAATATACTTCTTTTGATCCTCAGGCAGAGGACGAAAAAACATGTGTTGCAATGGCCTTTATCCAGTTTTGATTCTGACTCCTTAATGTGTTCGACTACATGATTGGTTGCCTTAGGTGGCGTAATCAGGGTGCGGCCAACAGTCATCCACCCTGTGGGTCTTGCTGAGGTTGTCCGAGCATAGAGAGCAAACTCAACATAGCCCCAACGTTTGGCCTTGGGGTCAGGTATATCTGAAGTATACGATCCATTGTTATCGGATGAAGAGCCTTTATGCCACTTTAGGTAACTAGAAGTCAACCCTTCAGAGTAGCCAAGTGAGTGGTAAGAACAGCTACCACGTTCATCATGGAACCTGCATGACCAATAGGGACACCCATTATATATCTCAGGCCACCAATGACAATAGTCTTTGGTTTGATTAAAAAGGAAGCAAATGAAAGGCCAGTTCCAGCTACCAGGGACGAAGGTCCTTGAAGGTGACAATTTTAGGGAAATAGAGGTGCAGTTGTGGATGAAGCAAGTAGTTGCATCCACTGCGCGGACCTTCTGCATGCCATGTTCTGAGTATCGTTCCCGAAGAGTGAATAAATACATGGTAGGTTAGGAAGGTATAGACAAGTCCCAACAGAGCACAGAAAAAAAGCAGAGCACAAAAAACAAGCAGTTAGAGAAGACTAGGGTGTTGGGAGAGCTCATTGTGCCTTCTTTAAGAGGAATTGGGCTGCAGGGAACACCATGTGAGCCGCAACTTAAATGGGTGAGATGGGTGTGGAAAGCAGGATTAAAGGGGAGCTTCAGGAGGTGATTCTTGGAGTTCCTCTGGCATGGTCCTGTCGTCAGCAGGTGGGGCCTCCTGGTGATATGGCTTCAACCTAGAAATGGGAATCCAGGGAGTGAGACGGTTGTCTGGTAAGGAGAGTTTGGCGGCGGTGAGGGTACAGAGAATGAAAGGATATTGGCTTTCCCATTTTGGTGCAAGAGTCCCTTTCTCCTCTGGGGTATTATAATAGACTAGACTCCCAGGTGTTAAGGGAGGAGTGTTTGGAGTGGAGACTGGGTCCGGAAGAAGCCAGTTCTGACATTTCCAGTGTTCAGAGCGGAGATGAAACAAGAGAGGCAAAGACAAATCTCGGGTGAGAGGTCCTTGTGAAGTGACCAACCCAGAGGGTATAAGAGGTCTTCCATACATTATCTCAAAGGGAGACAGTAAAGATGGTTTCTTAGGGAGAGCTCTGATTCGAAGCAAAGCAAAGGGAAGGATTTTGACCCAGTCTAAGTTTAATTCCATTGTCAATTTGGTAAGGACTTCCTTCAGAGTATGATTTACCCTTTCCACTTTCCCTGAAGCCTGGGGGTAATATGGACAGTGGAAATGCCACTTGAAGGAGAGGGCTTGAGAGACCTTTTGTGTGATCTTAGAAATAATCTCAGGGCCATTGTCATATTGTAGGGAAGTGGGCATACAAAACCTAGGGATGATGTCTGTCAGTTAGATTGAAGCTACAGTGGAAGCCTTTTTATTGGAAGTGGGAAATGCCTCAACCCAAACAGAGAAAGTGTCCACAAAGACAAGGAGGTATTTAGTGTGCCATACTGTGGGCATGTTGGTGAAGTCTACTTGCCAGTCAGCAATGGGAATGTGTCCCTGGGCTTGGTGGAAAGGGAAAGGTTTGGGCCTTAAAGGAATATGAGGTTTGGTCCGCTGACAGATCTGACAATTAGAGGCTATATTCTCTATCATGGCTATGTCAGAAGGGTTGAGGGAGAAGAAGCTCTGTAAAAAAAGGGTCAAAGACTGAGAATTGGAATGGTGTAGAGTATGAAGGAACTTGAAAAGATCCTTGTTCTTACTGGAAGAAGTAGGGGCTTCAGATGAGCTGTCTAAAGTGGCCATAATATGTACCCCATAGGGGCCATAATTGGAAGTGGTAGCACGCATTCGTGGCGCCTGGTCAGCTTTGGCATTGCCCTCAGTGATAAGAGAGCCATCCTTCTGATGGGACCTACAATGGACAACTCCCAACTGGGTGGGTAAGTGGGAGGCCTCCATCAGATTGGTTATAAGAGCCGAATTAGTGATCGCATTACCTTTGGTGGTAAGTAGGCGTCGCTCCCTTCATATTGAAGCATGGGATAATAAGATCTGGAAGACATATTTTGAATCAGTATAGAGGGTGAGGGATTTGCCTTGTGCTAGAAGGCAGGCACGAGTGGCTGCTATAAGTTCAATCTGCTGGTTGGTAGTTCCTGAAGGCAAAGCTTTGGCGTCTATAATCTCAGTGGCTGAAACTACAGCATATCCAGAGTAATGAGTGCCGTTCTGCCTAAAGGAACTGCTGTCAGTAAACCAGATAAGGTCAGGCTTGGTGAGTGGTTCCTCAGAAATGGAAGAATGACAGGGGAGGAAATCTTCTAAGGTTTCCAAGCAATTATGAGTTGGTGTGTTAGACGTGGGAGTCATTGGGAGCAGTGAGGGAAGGATCAGTGCAGAGCAGGGGAGGAAAGTAATATTAGGGTTTTCCAGAAAGGAAGTGAGGAGCGACAGAACCCTGGATGGAGGAAGGGTTTGAAGGCCCTTATAAGCTGAAAGATCTTTCAAGTGATGTGGGGAGTGGATAGTTCAAGGTGCCCCAAAACTCAGCTTAGAGGCTTCTTTGTGTAAAATTTGTCCAGCAACCAGAGCTCTTAAGCAAGGGGCTCACCCACGGATGGTAGAGTCTAGTTTCTTGGAAAATATGCCACAGGTGCAAATGTAGGCCCATAGTTTCGACCTAAGACCCTAAGTGCTTGCCCCCCTTTTTCATGGACATATAGATGAAATGGTCTTGAAAGATCAGGAAGGTGAAGGGCAGGTGCCTTTAAGAGGAGTTGCTGAAACCTGCGGAAGTGGTAGATGGGGGAGGAGACAAGAGATTCACTAGGGGGTCCATTTGCTTGGTCATACAGGGGTTTGGATAGAAGAGAATAATTTGGGATCCAGGCCCTAAAATAACCTGCTAATCCTAGGAATGATAGTATTTTGGCTTTCATATGGGGCACTGGAAGATCAGAGAGGAGTTGCCTCCTATCCAGTGTTATTTCCTTTTTCCCGGGTCTAAGGCAAAAACCAAGAGAGGTGACAGAAGAATGGGAAACCTGGGCCTTGTGGGGAGACTCCCTATATCCCTTGTCTGCTAGGAAATTAAGAAGCTGAGCGGTGTGGGATTGAGAGTGTTCCCAGAGGGACTACATAGAAGAAGGTCATTGACATATGGAAGGAGAATAGTGTCAGGACAGGTCGGGTGAAAGGATGTGAGGTCCTGGGCAAGAACTTGGCCAAAGAGATGGGGGCTATCCCTGAATCCCTGTGGGAGGACAGTCCAGGAAAGCTGATGAGAATGGTGGATGTGAGAGTCAGTCCATGTAAAAGCAAAGATATTCTGAGATTCTGAGAACAAGCGAATAGAAAAGAATGCATCTTTTAAACCTAGGACCGAGAAGTGGGTAGTAGTGGCAGGGATCTGAGAGAGGAGGGTGTAAGGGTTGGGCACTAGTGGGTGGATGGGGACCACAGAGGAGTTGACAAGGAGAAGGTCTTGAACCAGCCTGTAGGACACTTTAGGTTTCTTAAGTGCCAGAATGGGGGTGTTGAAAGGAGAGTGTGTAGGCCTAAGATACCCCTTTCGTAATAAATCCTGGATGATGGGTTCTAATTCGAGGAGGGCTGTGGTTGTGAGTGGATATTGTGATTGACTAATATATCTTGAAGGGTCCTGTAAGACAATATGAATAGGACTGCATTTAGCCATAAGGGGTGTAGTTGTGTCCCAAACCTCAGGCTTAACTGGTTTAGAGAGTCATGGGAGAGTGCATTAAGGAGGTGTATCTGCCCCTAGGAACATCATGAGGAAATGAGAGGTAGGAGAGGTGTGGGGTGATATGTGAATGCTGACTTTTAATAGTGAGAGTATGTCCCTTCCCAGAAGGGGAATGGGGCAATGGCTCATAACGAGAAAGAAGTGAGTGAAGGACAAAAGGGATCCCTGCATATAACATGATGGGGGGGTTTGAGGGAAAATCTGTTTACCTCCTACCCTGACAATAGGAGTTTTTGAGGGTGTGGTAGAACCCCATACTCCCTTAAGACCGAAAAAGTGGCACCAGTATCCAAGAGGAAGGTAATGAAGCATCCATCCACCAGGAAGGTAAACCTAGGCTCTTGATTCTTGATGGTAATAGTCTGGAGGGAAAGCCCAGGGATCCGTCAATCCTCCGCTGCTAAGCCCAAGAAAGGCTGTGGTTGCCTGGCGGCTGACCAACCTCCCTTTCGGGTTGTTGGGCAGTCTGCCCCCCAGTGTCCCCTTTGATGGCATTTTGGGCAGGGGTTGTAGGGTGTCCTCAGTGAAGGACAATCCCTGGCCCAATGTCCCTCCTTACCACATTTGAAGCAAGCTCCCGGGGGCGTCATATTGGGATGGCGTGGTGATGGCCTTCTCTGAATGACCTGGGCCAACATTTGGAACTTGGCATTTTCAGCCCTCTGCCTACGGCATTCACTTTCATCCTCTCTATCATAAAAAACCTTGAAAGCGACAGCGAGGATTTTAGTCTAAGGAGTAGCAGGGCCCTGTTCAAGCTTTTTAAGCTTGGCTTTAATGTCAGGGTAGCTTTGGGCCAGAACATATTTCATTAAGACATGACGGCCATCAGGGGTTTCTGGGTTGAGGTTTGTGTACTGTTAAAGGGCCTTGGTTAGTCTATCCAGGAATTCTGAAGGTGTTTCCTCCTTCCTTTGAATGACCTCCTGCACCTTTTTAAAGTTAACAGCCTTGCGGATGGCCTTTTTCAGGCCCGCCAAGAGGCAGGATGTAAAAAGGTCACTTGACTGTAAGCCTTCAGGGGTGTTGTAATCCCATAGGGGATCCTGCTCTGGGACAGCATGAGGGCCTGTGGGGTGGTTAGGATTGGTCCTATGATTTTCATCAGCATGGGCTTGGGCTAGCTCCCAGACCCATTGACTTTCCTCAGGGAGAAGTGTATTGGCCAAGAGCATGTAGATGTCATGATGAGTGAGACTATATGCTTGCAGGACCCATTGAAACTCCCGAATGTAAGTGGTGGGGTCAGTGGTGAATGAGCCTAACTTCCTCTCTAGCTGAGTAATGTCCGACATGGAGAAGGGCACTTGGACTCTGATGACACCCTCGGGACCAGCTACCTCACAAAGGGGTGCGATTGTCTTGGGGGTGGGAAGGAGTCCCTTAGACCTGGTAACAGGAGGACTGAAAGAGGCAGGAGGCGGACAGGAAGGAGAGGGAGGGGCAGGGAGTGTCTCTTTGGAAGAGGAGGAGGTGGAGCAGGCAGAAGAGGGCGGAGGGGAGGAGGATTAAATGGAAGGCTGAGGATCCCTGGAATCAGGCAGAGGAAGAGGAGGGTATAGTGGGAGAGAAGGGGCAGATAGGACTGGGGGATAAGGTGGGGGTTCATCTGCTGGGTTGAATGAGGAAGAATCTGTGAAGTCAGGAGTAGACGTAGGGGAAGAGAAGGGTTTGCAAACAAGGAGGACCTGAGAGGGAGGGCAGGAGGAGCAGCGACAGGGTGCTGTGTGAGAAGGCTAAAACCTTAAATGCAGGGAATCTCACTCCACTTTTTCAGATGCTGGCAGTAGTTAAAAAGGTCGCAGATGAAGTTTGGATGTAAGGAGCCTTCTGGAGGCCAATGATTGCCATTATCCAGTGGATATGTAGGCCAATCTTGGGTACAGAATTTGATTAGAAGTTTGGGCTTGATGTCTGGTGTGAGGGAGAGTGTGGCCAGATTTTTTAGTAGACATTTGAGAGGTGAGGCTTCAGGTACAGATGAAGAGGTGCCCATAGTCACAGGGAGAGAAGAAAGACAGACAGACAGAGAGAGAGAGAGAGAGAGAGAGAGAGAGAGAGAGAATAAGAGTAAGCGAGAGAGACAAAGAGAAAACCCGGGCTGGAATGGCTTTCAGGAAGCTCAGGGCGAACGGGGGTCAGGTGGGCGTCCCCAAAATGACCAGCCGTCATGAGGAAATACAGAGGGCACTACCTGGGCGTCACCAGTGAAGTGCGATCTGTGAGACCCAATGGGTTCGGAGCCACGGGCAACCTGACGTCAGGAAAGTTTTTGAACGCAGCGGAAAAAGTCAGTAATGAAAACAGAACTCCGGTTCCGGCAGAATGTAGTTCCAGGACGGGAGTTCAGTTTTCCCCGAGCAGAGAGGCAGCTTCAGCCAGACACAGCAGCCCCGCAGCAAACAGCAACTCTAGCCAGCAGCAGCAGCGGCAGCAGAGGAGAAAAAACCACAGAGCCTCTTGTGTAAACTCAGAAGCCTCACGCCCCAAAGGAAAACGGATCACCAGAGGGTCCACTGCGACCAGTAAAGGTCTTAGTGGCAGGAATTTCCTGCCCCCTACAGGGCGTCGAGAGTGTGCCGGAAGATCAAGGTCACAAAACCAGTGGTAGCCCGAAGGGAGTTGCAGAGCCAGGGTCAGGGGAGGCTTACATATATCAGATCTGTGGTGGGTGCAGGAAGCTGGCTGTCTCCGGGGGAGCAGGGGACGGGGCTCTTGTTAGAAAGAGCTCACCCATATCCTCACATGGGGCACCAGAATGAAAGAACTTCCCACGCAAAGGCACTTCGCTGGGAGAATTCCAATTTTATTGCAAAAAGCTGTGTGCTTATATAGAACTAAGGGGAAGATGGAAGGGCTTAGATAAATGGCAGGCAAACCGTTTATTGGTTAGTTCTTTCAGATATCAGCTCTGGAGCCCAGGAATTAGTTCTTATTGGGGCTAAGGTTCCCCACCAGGGAGATTTCAAATTGGCGCCAGCGGGAGAGTTCACACGGGTGGGAACATTTGGCACCACTGTAGAAAAAAGAAGGTAGGAAGAAGAAGTCCTTAGGCACCATGTTGGGGTTTTTCTCTGGGGTATGGCTGCCGTTTATACTTTTCCCAACAATGAGTATACCAGACAGTGCCTTGATTGACTGGTTTTCATGAAAATGGTGTTTAACAGAGATGCCAGAAAGTTGGATCCTGCTGAGTAGTGGGCCTAGAGCAATGGTGGGCAGGTGTGTGATAAAACATCTGTGGTGGGGCCATGTAGATCTTTCATTGGATTCCAAATGGCTTGTGACTGACATGGTGAAGCCAGCAGACCCTTATATGTAAAGGCACCTTGTTACATAGAGAGGTTTCAGGACATTGTTCAGAATCAGGTTGCTATGGTCAAGGGGGCAAGCTATGTGGGATAGAGGCCTGGTTCTTGTATTCTCCTGCAGACCCTGACCCACCACACGTGACAGAAATCCCTCCTGCACTGTGTCCCCGTTGAATTCCTTGTATTTCATGAAGCAAATACCAAACTCCCAGTGCAGCAGCAAGAAACACCATGAAAATAGAGGATGACTATATGGATTCAACGTCCACACAGGGAGACATTCAGCCCCCAGGGGCCACAGTTTACCTACAATGGAAAATTCAGCACTGCTATCTCATGTTCATTGGAAAATAAGAAACCATGTCCTCCAGGTCACATTGATGCAGACCCAGCTTTTATGGTCTCACTAGAAAGGAAGCTAAAGCTCCTGACAACAACATATATTTCAAGTGCCCAACCTCACAGGCAGTTTCTCAAGAAGTCTCTAGGCCAGCAGACCTTCAAGTTTTTGGAGGGTTTACCCTGTCCCTTACTTTTGGAAACTCCTCTACCACTTCCAAGGTTGTGAACTTCTGATCATATTCCATTCTAGATATGTATTCACGGATTTTCTAACTTTTCTCCTCTGATTGTGTCATACTTGGGCCGTAGGTGTTGTCAAGGCATTGTTCTGGATGAGAGTGGGAAGATTTTGGTGTAGCACATATTTACATACACATTGGATTCATTTTTCAATTTTCCATTCAAAATACTGAATCCCTGACACTAACACATACCCTACTAGACTCTGACTACTAATCCTAATATGATGGAGAAAAATAACCCAAACAGAATAGAAATACAAGCGGTTGAGAGGAGGCATGGCGTATAGTTGGTCTTGCCTTTTGCATGATATAGGGTAAGAGTTATAAATCTTGTTAATTTTTTGTTGAAATGGTTCTCCATGTGTTTTTAAAGTTAACACATATGTGAATTTCTGTCTCCCTTTTTCTGTAGCCAATTCAGCACATGTATTTTTATATGCACATATAAAATCCTACCTGGTATCACACGTACATTTTTGTGAGGTGGCTAACTTGGGAGATACAAAGTATGAGAAGAGATGACTCCTCCTAAATGTTTTTGGAACTGAAAACTCAAACTATGAGTGAGCTTCTTAGTTGAAAAACATTATACATAAATCCATGTTCAGTAAAATTAATATTTTTGGATCTGTGAATGATATATATTTCATGATGAATTTTGATTGGCATATATATTGCTACTTTCTAATGTATCTGTGTGATATATATATTTTCAAAATATGAAATATATGTGTCTTATTATACACTCCCTAAATAATTCACTCATGTTCATGTATGTGCTTTTATAATCAACTTTTCATAAGATTGTTTTTAGAAATATTCATCCACCTGAAATACATATTTATTTCCTAGTACTGAAAACTCACTTCAGTGAATGGTGCAAACAAAGCCTTATATTTCTACAGTAACTGACCCAATTTAACATCAATGAAAGTAGATTTCTATTGGACATGATGTGTATTTTGATGTTCATTTTAATTCAACACTGGTACATTACTATTTCTTCAGTTTTTATACATCGTAGAATATACATTTCATCCACAAGTTCACAAATTGAAAGACATTTGTAACACATTCAATCACTTCCTGCTTCAGAACACATGTATTCCTCCTTGTTTTTGACTGGTTATTTCATGAGACTTCTTTCCAAACACATTATTTTCGATTTCCATAATCAATTTTGAAGCAAAACTCACACACATTTTATGATAAACTACAACCCTAATATTACCATTAGATATATAACTGGTTGGAATGAATGTATGTATATCAATATAAGATTTCCTGTGTATTTTGGGATATCAATTTATTCCAATTTCTAAATTTGGAAACAGTTATATTATTTATTCACAGTATGGTCTATTCATGCATTCTCTCTATATTCATACACACATGGTACACCTATTTGTGCCCCCAATACTAATTTATATCTCTTCAAAATATTGCTCTCAGAAATGGTGCAACAAATACTCATGTCACCTGATCTACATATACATTTTATCACAGTAATATTCTGGCCACAAAATGCAAAGTCACACTTACGACTGTACCAAAGCCTAAATGGAATATGAGTATGGATTATGAAAATCACCCATGTCCAGGTTGCCTAATGCTCTCAAATGTCAATCCTATTGGTGACTACATATTTGTTTCTTCCTAAGATTATTTATTCAAACTCAAGCCTGTCGAAAATGTCTAATCCTATCAATCACTTTATCATTTGCTGATTTTCTAATGTCTCTATTGATATCTGCTTTCCTACATATTTTCCCCAGTTCATCATTGTGACTGACTCTTCACATGTGCTGACATTTACATTTTCTCTCTACCCAAAACCCTATTGCTAAAGAACTTTTTGTCCAAATCATATACTCACTCTTTTTCCTAATCCTACCAACTATCTTCCTAATCCTACCAACTATCCTTTTTTGACTGGATGTTCTCTTTGACATTCAATCATCCAAGGTACAAGGTCCTATGCCATTGTGTATAGATTTATCTGAGACACATGTGCAGAACATAATTCAAACCTAAGTATCCCAATCAAGGATCCAAAGCCCTTCTGGGCTTCAAATCTTACCTAGATTTCGGTTTTCATAAATATATTTCCCCTCTATATATTCTAATAAATATTGCAGGTTCCCAATAACATTATTCATCCAGCAGAATGATTCCTAAGCCAAATCAAACATGTTATTAACCCTAACCATACTCTGTTCCCTCAATCTAACTTTACAGAAAAGCAGGGACAGAGTTGGTCTTACAATACAGGAATGTAAGAAATCTTCCACCTGCTGAGAAATGAAAAGGTCCATGCAGAAATGAACCCTGGGGAAGCTATAGGAAGCTATGAAGGACCTGAGAGAGCAAAAGTCATCTTCCACGACAAACAACCTGGTCAGGATGAAGGGGTGTGTCTGAAGCAGTCTCTCTTTTCTTAATGTAGAGAAGATGGACAATACCAGGCCTGTGTGGAGAGCTGTTCCCGGGTGCCTATGTTTGATATACCATTCAAACTTGTGAAAGTGTCACAGGAAGTAGGGGCAGCCTCCATCAATTGGGACACTTGGAAGCAACTATTAGGACAAAGTGGTTGCCAAGGCAGTGACCTCATTCAGTTCCTGAAGGAAGTGACCTACATCACTTTCTTGGTGATGGAACTCTCTGAACTAGGGATCCAGGAAGACAGGCACCCAGAGGCAGTCCCAGTCCCAGTCCCAGTGGCCTCACATATTTGGATTTACCAAAGACAGAATCAGTCTTTCTTGGTAACTACTGATGTGAGGATGGCCAAATGCCAGGAAGGTCTGAAGAGGGGACTTTCCTGAGTAAGCAGGTAGTGTCTCATCACTGGCACCTTACAACTTCACAGTGTTGGCCAAGGAGTCCACATCTGACATAGGACAGTCCATTTTGGAGTAACATACTATGGCCCATCAGTCAGAGGACACTCCGGATAGTCATAGACCTACTTGGGGGAAGGAGGTGACTTTTTGGGTGTGGGTGTGAGTTTGTGGTTTTGTCTCATGATCTGAGAATAGGTAGGAAAGTCGGTTTGTTAGGATTGGAGTGGACTGTTTCTAGTAAGTCTTTTGACAATGCGAGTGTTTTTATGTCTGTTTATCCCACTGTGTCCGTGGTTGTAGACATTAGAAAAGAGAATGCATCAATGGATGTGTCCTGAATAGAAGAAAGCTTCACAACATTCATCCTGCCCAATTTATGAATGGATTTTGTCTTGCCTAATGGATGGGCAACAACCACTGTCTTCCTAAATTCCTGTTTTCTTCTTGAATTCTGGCCACTCTCCAGAATAGGCTCATGGTTTTGTTTCCAAGACATGAACCACCTCCAAGCTCTGTGACATGGCTATGTACTGGATAGCTGAAGGGAATGGGATCATCTCAGAAAACTCAGATATCATTTTAGAAACCCTGCCTTGGGCCATTTGCTTACCTATTGTTCTGTTGCCCTGAATGTCAGAAAGGTCTTTGCCTCAGGCCACCCCTTTTTGAAGCCTGAAGAAAACGGTTTTCAATGGAAATTAATGGGCATCACCTGTAGATCTTTGCTTAATTGCTTTGGAAAGGGATGTGTCTGCATCAGACTCTTGGCCATGTTTGAGGTTGTTGAATAGATTTTCAGCACCTGATGGATCTAACGAACAATTACATGTGTGCTTCCAAAACCAAAATGGCCAAAAAAGCAGTCATTGTGGACGAAGTCTCTCGCCTTCCTCTGTAAGATTACTGATCTCCATCAAGTGAAAATAGGGATCCTTTTTGTCAAATATGTTCTTCAAACCCTGCAGAGGATAGCCCATAGGTGCTTGGGTTTTCTCATGATTCCAATTCACATAAAGAATCTATACCCGAGAGTCAGTAGGCCTCAAATTGGAGAATCAGAGCAGTATTTACGGCAGGCTCATTTGATAACTCCTGGTTCTCAGAAAGGGTGTCCTGGCAACCCTGACTTTAGGCAAATGACGGGCAAGGGAGGTTATTTTGTACACTGTATTGGGCTGAGCCCCTCATGGAAACCTCCAGCCACAGGTTATGATGAGTGTCTATATGGAAGAAGATGAGGGCCTTGTGGGAGTGCTTTGGTTTTAATTGTGGTCATTTGTTTGGTGGTTGGAAGTGATGACTGGGTCTATCTGGGCTTGAACTCTGGTGTGATTCCACTTATAGTCTGAGTTCTCGAACTGATCTCAGAGAAATATTGCCATAAACTGTGTTCAGATTTTAGGAGGCCACGCATGGGATTCTCCCTTGGAAACTGAGATCAAATACAAGGGTGGCTTTCCACAGAGCCTTGGAATATCAGCTAGAATATCACATGATTTTATTCTGAAAGATTTGGCAGCCATAGTTGACAGTCAGAACACCCATGGACGTCACATTAAAGACCTCAATGGGCCTGGCTTCATGTGACCTTTTGACCACTCTATGGGAAGACTTGCCTGTGAGTTTTCTCCAGAGAATTCATTGAAAACAGCTTCCTCACCATTTAATATTTCCTGAATGAACTGAAACCCACAGTGCCTCCAACTTCATCCATGAAAAATGGCTAGATAAATACAATGAAATCTTTGAAATTCCCTTAACCAGGTGGCACTGGAGAACCTTTAGATGTCTTGTTGCTGATCTTGAGTGTACCAGAGAATGCCATGATTGACCGGGTTTCATGAAAATGGTGTAGAACAAAGATGCCAGTAAGTTGGAGCCTGCTGAGAAGTGGGCCTATTGCAGTGGTGGGTGGGTGTGTGATAATACATCTGTGGTGTGGCAATGAGGATTTGCCATTGCCTTCCAAATGGTTTGTGACTGACATGGTGCAGCCAGCAGACCCTTCTATGTAAAGGCATCATTTTATATGGAGAGGTTTCTGGGCTAAGTTCAGAGTCAGATTTCTATGGACAAGGGGGCAAGCTCTGTGAGATAAAAGCCTGGTTGGTGCATTCTCCTTCAGACCCTGACCCACCACAAGTGACAGAACTTTCTTCAACACTGGGTTTCAGTTGAACTCGTTGTATTTCATAAAGCATATACCAAACTCCCAGTACAGCAGCAAGAAACACCACAAAGTGGAGGATGACCAAATGGCTTCACAGTCCAAACGGGGAGACACTTAGTATCCAGTGGCCACAGTTTACCTACAAAGAGAAAATTCAGCACTGCTGCCTCATGTTCATTAGAATACAAGAAACCATGTCCTCCAGGTCACATAGATGCAGACTCAGCTTTGATGGTATCACTAGAAAGGAAGCTAAAGCTCCTTACAACAACATATATTTCAAGTGCCCAAACTCAGAGGAAGTTTCTCAAGAAGTGTTTAGGCTGGCAGAGCTCCATGTTTTTGGAGTGTTTACCTGTTAGACCAGGACACAAGAAAAGACCACTGACTCTAATTAAAATCAAATTAAATTAAGCTTATTATTTCCACTGGCTGTGCTACCTCTCCCTCACAAAACGGCGGGAAAAAGACAGCAACCCCAGCTTTCCTACAGGCAGCTTAATAGCCCAGAAAATTACACAAAAGGGGGTTTACAGATAACAGAACTCTGACAAACATCACACCAATGGCAGTCTACATTTTTTTTGCTGTCCCTACATCAGAGTTCATGAAGACCATTAGAGCCTCAGAGAGGGTTGTTGTCTGGCCAGAGAAGGCAAATATTTATGATGTGTCACTAAAGTTTCAGAGAGGGCTGCTATCTGGTCAGAGAGCCGGGCATGGGTGAGTTCAAGGCATGGGCAGGCATTCCAAGCAGGTTTAGAATTTGAAGTAATTTATGGTAAAGCCAAAATTATCTTTTCATGGCTTTTTGGCAAGATGGCTCCCAATTTAAATTAAAGATCAGGTTGGGTCTATCATTCCCGCCTTTTCTTTGTGTCCCCTTCAAATCTTTGATAGATTACGGGAAGAGCACTGAGGAAATTTTAATCCCTCAGGTAAGAGTCTCCAAATTTTTAGAACTCACCCAAAACCGATCTCCCTGATTTTACCTGACTTAATTAATTACTTATATTGATAGTCTATTTATCTTTCTCTCCATTGTTATAAGAAGAGTGGTGTCACTCATTTTTTCTTCTCCTGACCTGAGACAGGGTGACGTGAGTGGGCATGGGATGAGGGACATGAGTTGCCTTTTAGAAGTCAGTTGAGGGACATGAGTTGCCTTTTAGAAGTCAGTTCGGTTTGAAGTCTGATTGGGGAAGAACAGGTTGTAAAGTCATCTGGGGATGGGTTCTTCTATGAGAGAAACAAAAACCATGAGTACTGAATAAATGTTGCAGCACCTGGAACATGTCACTGTATAGAAGTTCCCTCACCAGTCTTTAATATCCCCAGTTATCAGGACTGTCAATTTAATATTTAACTTTTACTGTTACACTTGTCCCTCCCCATAAGATACAGTTTAATTATTTAATGTCATCTGATCTTGTAAAATCCTTTTACTATTATGACCTCTGTGTCTCTTTGAGAAACCTTTAATTCTGTTACTCAGGGCTGGATAATTGTACTAGCAAACACCAAGCCAACCTGTGTAGGTTAGGAATATCTGTAGGCCTTAAACTGAAAACTTCTCCCTGTGGCAGGTCTTCTTGATAGTCTCTTTTTATAAGTATCAGGCATTCCTGTCTGAGAATTCTTCTTTGTAGCCACCAGTCTTACTTATTTTGGGAGGCAAACATAAAGTGCATACCTTAACATTATATTATTATTATTATTATTATTATTATTATTATTATTATTATTATTATTATAATTTAAAATGCCCAGGAATGGATGTATTTTGTTCTTAACTGTCTTTGCTAAGTGTTTAAGATGAAGCAGTCAAACTGACTTTTGTTTCCATCTATTGTTAACAGTCAGCTGACCTTTTATGGGAGTCAATTCTGGGGAAACTTGAGAGCAGATTCTCAGTTCTGCTAGTGCCATTTGCGCTAGGTGGGTCCAGATCTTGCTTGACCATTTGGCTTCCCTCGGAAGCATCAGGGATGTCTCCTTTCTTTGATGACTCTCCTCTTCGTTACAAATACACTGATTGGCTTTCTGTTCTCCAGTGGTCTCATTAATCTCCCTGATCAGGAGGAGGTTATGTGGCTCAGAGTTTCAAAGCTCTTTAGAGAAGTCCCCTGTTCCCTGGATTCAGACTGACTCATAGGGCAAAAGCCAAATATTGGTTTTCTTGGCTCTTTTCATTTAACTTTAATTTTAAATCCTAATCTTAAACATCCAGCAAATAAATTTTAACAGCCTTATATTAAGAGTACTGGGCTTTAATGTCTATAACTATATAATTATCTTTTTATTAATTGGGATCTGTATTATTCTGTCTGTATTGTAAGTAATGACTTATTATATTGAATAAACCCATGTTGTGTTCTTAAAGCAACACGTTTGTAAAACAGTAACAGAGAATCTTTAGATCACTTATAAGAAAATTTCAAAATAAAATTAACAAAAGTAAAAATACTTAGCTTGTGTAACAGCTACCCTGAATTTTTTGGCTGAGTTATACATTATATCCCCTGTTTGAGATCCTAGGAATATTGACCTTAAAAAAAAAACAACTTTTTAACATAACTTTAAAGAAATATTATCTAACCTACTGGTTTCGTAGTCATTCTCACATGTAGTAAGATGGGACACAGAGCCTTATCTCAGCTAAGGCAGGGCTCTTTATAAATCTTAAGTATTTTAGTTCTAAAGCTAATTCTTATTTTTAAATATCATTTGAGAAAGTTTACATAAATTGTTTGAGGTCACATGAACATTAGCTAACACCATATGATATCACATTTAAAACATGAATTAAAGAAAGGCTGAAAGTTTTTAACCTTTACATCGATTAGGCTCTCATTAACTAAAAAATACATTTAAATTGTTCCCCAATGTAAAAAGTAACATAAAAGTTTACATATCTTATTGATAACAGGTAAATAAATCCCCAATATATTTTTTACCATACAACTTCAGAGCACCAGCTTGATATAATGCTCTTTTAAAGTTTCTACCTTACAGACTTGCATACCTATAAGATATGAAAACATTGATAGCATCACAATTACATTGATGTTTCTACATTAACCAAGTTTAGCTTTTAAAGCAATGGCAGTACAGTGCTCTAAAATAACAGTTCTTATTTAATCAGTTGTTTAATTTTTATGGTTGCTTGCTCTGGAGAAAATAAAACTTAATAAACACAACGTTATGGGTAAACTTATGTTTTAAGAAATTTTTGTCTCATTAACACATGACTTATTTTTATATTCTTATACAGACTTTAATAAGAACTTATTCAGACCTTAGTAAATCAATCAGATATCTAAGAAAAGTACTCATGAATGAGCAATCCCATATCAAATTTACTTTACTTATTTATCAAAATATTAGAGAAATGTGTTGACAGTGTAAACCATTTTTATGTTGAAGGAAAGGTCCTAGAACCAAGGCATATTAGACATTTTGTAGATATTAATATTTTATTAGATTTTTGAACACCTAAAAAAATTGTAAGCTTAAATTTAAAGACATTGATTTTTATCTGTTTATCCAATTTAAATTGAAACATTTAAATCACGTGAATTAAAGATCTTTGGATCTCCTATTTAAATTTGTTTTAATGAGCGCTTTTTTATGAGCGCTCCTTGTATATGTTAATTTGTGTATCATATATATGATATACGGACATATGTATATGTGGACATACAACACATAACAAAAGTGTGCACACATAATAATAGTAAAGGCCTTGTAGCTTTTCTCAGGTGAAATCTCCATTGCAATGTTTCAAAAAGTCTACAGTTGGTCAAAGATAGAACTGATCTGAAAAACATTAACCTAGGTCTGTATGCTCAAAATCATGAGCTCAAAAAAAAAGTATCTAAGGAAAAAAAAAAGAGTCCTAGAAAAAGTGACTGGCTAGTAATTAGTAAATACCATACAATTTACCTTTTTTTTCCCTTAGGCCTCAAATCAGTCTCCTACTAAGCTTTCAGGCTTCTTTCATTTACATTTCAATATAAATCATGGCTGAGGTCTGGAAGGAGCAGGAAAAACTGCTATTCTGAGCAGACACCTCAGGCCTAAGGCATTTTAACCATAATTTTGAGGTTCGGATGTTGAAAATTATGATACAAATTTAAGATACAATTCACAAAATTTTATATCTTTACATCTTGTTTTGTCAACAGATACCATTCTATGATTTACTATCCTTGTCCAAATTAATGCAGTGGTACACACAGTGACATTTCCCGAGGCTATCCAATTCAAAATTGGTGAAAAAAAGACTGTATGATTGGGAATTTACTTGCCAACTTGGAAGTAGAGTTCTTCAGTTTTCCATACTAAGTATTTAAGTTCTCTGGCATGAATTATCTGAAATCATAAACTAAACAATTACCTAAACCCGACTTTTAACTGCAAGATTCTGCAATGCTTCAAAAACCCATTCAGATACCAGATTGTTAAAATAAAACATCATCATTTAGACACACATTCAGCTAAGATCATTCCCAAGAAACAATTTATAATATCAACACATTATTGCACATGTCTTAAAGGGCCAGATACAAAGACACAAGACAGACAGAAAGGAGGTTCAGACTATGGCTGTCAGAGAGAACCGTTTAAACCAGAGCAGATAAGAGAAAAATCTCCTACACCAGTGTGCACCATAGATATCCACAGGGGGGGGACCACATGTTTTAACAGAGGGGAAACCTGAAATGTAAAATAAAGTGTCTCCATGGTGACTTCACTGCATTTAGTGTCCCCTTTTTCTTTTTCTCTTTTTTAACAAGACAGAGGTGGCATAATTCTTACAGTGCGGGGAGGAAGGAGGTAATTCCCTGAATCAACAGGGCTTTGGCAGCTGCTGGGAGTCCCTCAGTCCCTCCTTTTACTTACAGGATTAGCTCCTCTTGTTCAGTTCCACACCAAGCATGCTTCATCTCCTAATATTTCAGTAGACAGCTCTCACAAACTTCCGGGGTGGAGGGCGGGTACCAAATTTGTAAATTAAAGTTCGATTCCTCAACTTGACGCCAATTAATACCAATTTAATAATGAGGACTGAGTTTTGAGAAAAAGAAAAAGGGAGGTTTATTGCTTTGCGAACAAAGGAGAAACACAGGGGACTCTGCCAAAGGTTGTGACTCTCTTGATCTGGAGTGACAAGGGGTTTTAAAGGAGTTTCACTTGTTAACCTCGGAGATGCTCAGTTCTTAGGCCCCCACCAAGCATTGCCCTCTGCAATGGGTGTGCTCCAGGCAGCCAGCTAGGAGCTTCTATCATCCTGCTTAACAAAGGCGAGTAAAGTTCATCGCAGTTCCCTAAAACACAGTCCAAAGGGGTGTCAGGCTTACTCTCTTTATTACCTATTTTTACGTCCAAAATCCTTAAGTTTTTACCACTGAAATCACACAACAAAATGAACAAAAACAAACAAACAATCAAAAAAGTAGAACACAAAACAAAACACAAAAAACAGAAACCATGCGCCTAAACAGAAAAACAGTGGAACAGTGCAACATCTTGCTATAGCTCCAGGGTAGGAGTGCATGCGTGCCCGTCGGCCCCTCTCTACAGTTCCAGAGGAATTCCCTACAGAACAGAACAGAGGACAGAACGATTCTGGTTACTCTCCTGGAAAGGAGTATATGTGAGCCTCCCCAGGCCACATCTCTGTCATCAGAAGAGATCTCCCTTAACCGGATATCAGATGTTATAAAAGCCCCACTTACCTATGGAGGACTCCTCCACCAGGTGCTTGCTAATAGTTTTAGTGCAGAGGTTCACTGCAGTGCTCCCCGGACTAAAGGCTCTTTTCCTAATATAGAGAAGATGGACCAAATCAGGCCTGTGTGGAGAGCTGTTTCTTGGTGCCTATGGTTGATATACCATTCTAATTTGTGAAAGTGCCACAGAAAGTAGGGTAAGCCTCCTTCTCATGGTACGCTTGAAAGCAACTGTTTGGAAAAAGTGGTTGCCAAGGCAGTGACCTCATTCAGTTCCTGAAGGATGCAACCTCACCTCACTTCCTTGGTAATGGAACTCTCTGAACTTGGGATGCAGGAAGCCAGGCACACAGAGTCAGTCCCAGTCCCAGTCCTAGTGGTCTCACTTGCTTCAATTTAACAAGGACAGAGTCAGTCTTTCTTGGTACCTACTGATGTGAGGATGGCCAAATGCCAGGAGTACTCTGAAGAGGGGCCTTTCCTAAAAAAGCAGGTAGTGGCTCACAGCTGGCTCCTGACCACTTCACAGAGTTGGATATGGAGACCAGATCTGAGACAGGATAGGCCATATCTGGGGAACATAGTATGGCCCAGCAGTCAGAGGACACTCCGGATAGTGAGAGACCTATTTGGGGGAAGGAGGTGCCTTTTTGGGTGTGGATGTGTGTTTGTGGTTTTGCCCCATGTTCTGAGAAGAGGTAGGAAAGTCGGTTTGTTTGGTTTGGAGTGAACTGTTTCTAGTAAGTTGTTTGACAAGGCGAGTGTTTCTATGTCTGTGTATCCCACTGTGTCCGTGGTTGTAGACATTAGAAAAAGAGAATGCATCAATGGATGTTTCCTGTCTAGTAGAAAGTTTCCCAGGATTCATCCTGCCCAATTTATGAATGCACTAGGGCTTGCCATATCGATGGGCAACACCTGCTATCTTCCTAAGTTCCTGTTTTCTTCCTGAAATCTAGCCACTCTCCAAAATAGGCTCATGCTTTTGAGTCCACGATATGTACCACCTCCAAGCACTGTGACATGGACATGTACTGGATAGCTGAAGGGATTGGCAAGCATCTCAGAAAACTCAGATATCGATGTGACCAGGAAAGTCTCAGTGGAGAACCCCTGCAATGGGCATTTTGATTGCCTATTTTTCTGTTGCCCTGAATGTCAGTAAGTTCTTTGCCTGAGGCCACGCCTTTGTGAATCCTGAAGAAAACAGTTTTCAAACGGAAATGAATGGGCACCACCTGTGGCTCTTTGCTTAATTGCTTTGTAAAGGGATGTGTCTGAATCAGCCTCTTGGTCCTGTGTGAGCCTGTGGCTTAGATTCTCAGCACCTGATGCATCTAAAGAACGATCCCATGTGTGAATCCAAAATCAAAATGGCCAAAAATCAGTCACTGTGGATGAAGTGCCTCACATTCTTCTGTAAGGTTCCTTACCTACATCAAGTGAGAATAGGGATCCTTTGAGTCAAATGAGTTCTTCAAAGCCCTGCAGATGCTAGCCCATAGGTTCTTGGGTTTTCTTATGAATCCAATTCAAATAAAGAATCTAAACCCCACAGTCAGTAGGCCTCAAATTGGAGAACAGAGCTGTATTAATGGCAGACATATTTGATAACTCCTGGTTCACAGGGAGGGTGTCCAGGCCACCCTGACTATTGGCAAATGAGGGGAAAGGGAGCTTATTTGGGACACTGTCTTGTGCTGCACCTCTCATGGAATCCTCTTGCCAGAAGTTATGGTGAGTGTCTATATGGAAGAAGATGAGTGCCATGTGGGAGTGTTTTGGTTTTAATTGTGGTCATTTGTGTGGCGGTTGGAAGAGATAATTGGGTCCACCTTGGCTTGAACTTCGGTGTGATTCCCCTTAGAGTCTGTGTTTTGGAATTGACCTCCGAGAAGGTATAAGGTCCTATGCCATTGTATATCCATATTTCTGGGACATCACTACAGAATGTAATTCAACGCTAAGTATACCAATCAAGGGCCCAATGAACTTCTGGGCTTCAAATCTTACCTAGATTTCTGTTTTCATACTTATATTGAAAGGTTAATAAAATAGGTACTTGTCACTTCTTGATTTTCTGTATGCTTAACAAAACACTGTTGAAATCTTGAGAACTGTTTGCTATTCTTGTTCCCAGAATGTGCTGTCCCCAACTGCCAAACTGCAGAATGTACTCGGTCAACCAGTTGCACGCAAACCGCCCACTCGCACTTACCCATCAATAAACTTTCCTTCCTGCCCTCTCCAAGGAAAATATATAAGCACTTCTTAAGCTGTTCTCAGGGCTCTCTGCTCTATTCAAGTGAGCTCTGAGCCCTTGCATGCCGGACTCCCAATAAAGCCTTTGCTGTTGCATGAGACAGTCTCTTGGTGGTCTCTTCCACCCACCCTCGCCCGATCTTTACATCTGGTGGCCCCAGTGAGATCCGGCAGCCGCAGATGAAAGACCCCCCAACGGGCTCCTCTGGGGATAAATAAGGCCCCTCTTTCTGGTTTCAGGATTCAGGTTAGGGTTTCACAAAATGGCTATTGGTAAAGAGCGTGAGCTCTCTCCCATGGTGGCTGACACACATGTAACAGAGCCACAGGCCATGTCCCTGGGGGATGAACTCATGAAATCGAGGAACTATAGTCTCCTTTATTCAGTGATATTTTGTTTCGGATTCGGTATTGCCAGCCCATCATGTTTTGCCAGCTACTCAGTCATGGTCTCAGTATTGGACGTCCATTGCCTGTCTTTATTGTCTTGTCTTGTCTGTGTCTTGTGTCATTGCTTTTATTGTCTGTGTATATTTCATTATGGGACAGAGCACTTCAATGCCTCTGTTCATGACCCTTGATCACTAGACCAAAGTCTGCTTAAGGGCTCAGAATCTTTCTTTTTCAGTAAAACGCCGGATCTTGCAGATTCTGTGTCTCAGAATGACCCAACTTTGTAGTCAGATGTCCCCTAGAAGGATCTTTCTACTTCGCACTAATTTGAAAAGTTCGAGATATTGTCTTTTAGCCGGGGCCACGTAGACGTCCAGATCAACAGCCATATATCTTAACTTGTCAGGACCTCTGCAAATCTCCTCCTCCAAGGGTGAAGCCTTTCCTTGTCCCTGCACGGACTCCTACTCCTTCCCCCATGATTCTATCTCTTTAACTCTCTGCTCCTCCTCCTGCACCCTCTGTTCTCCCTGAGTCTCAAGACTCTACTGGACTCTCCTCCCCCTCCTTATCCTCTGCCTTCATCCCCCAACTGCCAACACCCTCTAAGTGATTCCCCTGCTGCTGACTCAGCCTCTCCACCATTCAAAGAAGCTAGGATGGCCCAGCGCCATCCAGATGACAGTCCCGTGGCACACAGAGCCCCTCCTTCCCTGGAGGAAGCTGGCCCGGCTAAAAGAACTCAGAGAACTCGCCAACGTTTTTACACCTGCCTACTTGGGATAACTGCCAACAACTCCTAGGGACTTTCTTTATGACAGAGGAATAAGAGAAAAACCTCCAAGAAGCTAAAAAAAAAAAAAAAATCCTCGGACCTGATTGGCGACCAACACAACTTCCCAACATAATCAAAGCGAGCTTACCCTTAAACCAACCCAACTGGAACCCCAACACCTTTGAAGATAAAGAGCATCTGTCCAATTATTGCCTGGCTCTAATAGCAGGTCTCCAAGGGGCTGCTAGGTGACCAACTAATTTGGCCATGGTAAGAGAAATTATTCAAAGGCCTGATGAATCTCCCTCTTTGTTTCTAGAAAGAATTATGGAGGCATATAAAAGATATACTCCTTTCGATCCTCAGGCAGCGGATCAAAATTCATCTGTAACAATGGCCTTAATTGGGCAAGCTGCCATGGATATTAAAAAAATTTAAAAGAGAGATTTAGTCAGAGAAGCTGAGAAAGTATACTATAAGAGAGAAACAGGGAGAAAGAAAGGGAGCAAAGGAAGGATGAGAGAAGCAAAAGACAGACTAAGGGATTGACCAAGATCCTTGTCACAACAAGAAAGAGGCCAGAAATTAAGACGTAAGGTGACAGTAAGGGTTACCTGGGGCCATGCAAGAGGCCACCCCTGGCCTCAGATCAATGTGCCTACTGTAAAAAAAAAAAGGACACTGGGCCAAAAAGTGCCCTATAAAGAGACAGCCACGCCAGCCAGCCATTGTGACTCTGGTGCATGACTAAGAAAGTTGGGGCTCAGATCACTTCCCCTAGCTCAGGGTAACTTTTGAAGTGTAGCGGACCCCAGTAAACTTTGAAATGAATACAGGAGCAGTATACGAAGCCCTTAAGGCCCCATTGGGCCCTATATCAAATAAAAGGTCTGTAGTTCAAAGGGCTAATGGCAGTAAATATCGGGCTTAGACTACTAAGAGGACCATGGACCTAGGTAAAGGAAAAATCCATCACTCCTTCCTAGTAATCCAGGAATGCCTGGACCCATTGATGGGCAGAGATCTGCTCACCAAGCTCTTGGCCTTAATAACTTTTAACCCTGAAGGCTACCAAATGAAATTTCTAAATCCTTTAGTATAAACTCCTATAGTCACGGCTTTAACTAAATTAGTAGAAGATGAACATCCACTCTTCACACCCCCCAAGACTGATCAAACAGGCAAGCTACTCCAGAAATGGATAACAGATTACGCAGATGCCTGGGCAAAAACTGCTGGGTTAGGCCTGGCCGTGAAACAACCTCCAATAACAGTGGAGTTAAAAACCTCAGCCTCCCCAATTAATGTCAAATAATATCCTCTAAGCAAAAAAAGCTAAAGATGAGATAAGGCCCCATATTCAGAAATATCTGACCTTAGGCGTCCTAAGGCCCTGTCAATTGGCCATGAACACTCCCCTGCTACTAGAAAAAAAAGCCAGGAACCGGGACAATCGCCCTGTTAAATACCTAAGAGAGATCAACAACAGAGTGCAGGACATTCACCCCACGGTACCTAATCCGTACAATCTGCTTAGCACTCTGAACCCTGAGCGGAAATGGTATACTGTTCTGGACTTAAAAGATGCTTTCTTTTGCTTGCCTCTGCATAAAGATAGTCAGTTGCTGTTTGCTTTCGGGTGGGTAGACCCAGAAACCTGAACGTCTGGTCAACTAACTTGGACTAGACTCCCACTGGGGTTCAAAAACTCCCCCACTCTCTTTGATGAAGCCCTCCACAGACATCTCAGCAATTTCAGAACTACGCACCCCAAAGTCACCCAGCTTCAATACGTGAATGACCTGCTACTGGCAGCCAACACCAAGGAAAACTGTGAGTCTGGGACCCAAGCACTATTATATGAGCTTGCTCAACTCGGGTATAGAGTTTCGGCCAAAAAGGCCCAAATTTGCTGGCATGAAGTAATCTTACTGGGCTGTTTCCTTAGGGGCAGTAAACGATGGCTCACTGAGCCCAGAAAACAAACCATTGCCTAGATACCACCCCCATCTAACAGGAGACAACTCAGAGAGTTTCTTGGGACTGCTGGCTTTTGCAGGTTATGGATACCTGGGTTTGCGTTTTTAGCTGCTCCTTTATACCCGGTGTTAGAGGGAGATGCCCAATTCCAATGGACCCCTGATCACCAGGAAGTTTTTTATAATATCTATGGACACTGACACTGAACACCTCAACTTCACTGAGCTCAGGCTGCAATTACAGAAAGCCCTACACTACGTTAAAAATGTACACCAACTCACTCACCTTGGTTCAATGAAACTGCAGGCATTCCTGTAGGATTAAGAACAGAGTTTTCCACTAACCGACTCACAGCGAAAGAAAATAACTGAACGGGTAACAAAAGCCTGTCGAGTCCGTCAATTGGTTAATGCTTACCCTTCCAGTTTCCTAGAGGAAAGCACGTATGAGGAACCAGAAAACGACAATTTTGGGAAGTGGACAATAGTGAAATTAAGCCAGCAAGGTATGGACTTAAATACCTCCTAGTCTTTGTAGATACATTTTCAGGATTGACTGAAGCCTTCCACACATACACACACACACACACACACAAAAAAAAAAAAAAAAAAAAAAACTGCACAAATGATTTTCAAGAAGATTCTGAAAGATATTTTTCCAAGATACGGTCTGCCTAAGGTAATAGGGTCTGATAATGGACTGGTGTTCATGGCCCAGGTAAGTCAGGTGTTAACTCGGACCCTGTGGATTAATTTTAAGTTACATTATGCTTATATACACCAGAGCTCAGGACAGGTAGAAAAAATAAATAGAACCATTAAAGAGACCTTCACAAAATTAAGCTTAGAGCCCGGCATAAAAGATTGGATTATGCTCCTGCCTTATGCACTGTTTCATGCGAGAAATATTCCCTCTCTTTCTTTGTGTAACCTCACCCCCTATGAAATTCTCTATGATTCCCATCATCCAATAAGGGACCTAACCCCAACTCTAAGGCTTAACGATCACTTCCACACCCCCTTGCTTGACAGACTTAAAGTCATTGAAAGAACTCAGCGATAACTGTGGAAACAGCTGGCCACTGCCTACCAACCAGGGGAGGAGGGGACTCTAAATCAATATCATGTAAGAGACTTCGTCTACATAAGACAACATCAGGTGTCATCCCTGGAACCCCACTGGAAAGAAACATACCAGGTGCTACTTATAAAACCTAAAGCGTTAAAGTAGACGGAATCACTTTTTGGATCCATGCCTCTCATCTCAAGCCTTCGCTGTGTCCAGACTCTTGTTGGAAACTGGAAAAGCGTGGTAACCATTTCAAATTGCGTATTCGCTATGAGGATAAGACTATAGACTCTCCCCTTGGCCACCAGTAGTTCTAACCCTCATCACCCCGTTCAGCAGCAATGGCTGATCACAAATCCTACTAGACAAGAAGTATAGTCTATCTCGCATACAGGCCCCATAGAGACCTGGTGGCCATCTCTCCACCCAGACATTTGTCAGGTCGGTATAGGTCTTTCCTATTGAGATATCCCTGATGAAGAGGATCCCACTAAAATCCCATTAAATCTCTTCTGTACCATAGATAATGGAAACAAATATTATGGATGCAGGGACACGCGAGACAGATTCAGGTTTTACTAGCCTAGATTACTATGTTTGCCTGGCGGACTATCAAAGCCACAAACAGCCACGGCTGTGTGGGGGAGAAGCCGACTTCTTGTGTAAGTCAAGGGAATGTGAGCATACAGGGGCTGCCTGGTGGAACCCAAACTCCTCATCAAATTCAGTACACAGCATTGGCCATATTACCAATTAGACAACCAAATACTATGGCCCCCAGAGGGTTCTCTAGATCCTCAAATTCTGAGTGACATTTTTAACTTCGGCAAGTTCTCAAAAGGGGGAAATTTCCCTATGTGGAATCATTTTTCCTCTTTTTCTCACATCCTGTACTATGCTTCTCCAATAGTTTCTTACCCTCAGCCTTCTGCTCTAGACTCTCTGCTATCACTCCCATCTTAGCAACCTGATTTCTCCTCTCCAATTACTAAATCAAAAACCCAAACCTCCGCTGGTTCTCAGAACATTGCCCCGTTGCTGAGGTAGCAGGTACCGAGGTACCCCTTCACCCACTCACTCCTCTCTTTTCCTGTCAGGGCCTGCACTAGGTCCCACCAAGTCCTCTAGCAAGCTAACCCCAAAGCTCAAACCAGCTGAGAAGAGCCCTCAGACCCCTATCCACGATGTAATGAAAATGGCATTTAAAGTTGCTTTGTCATCACTGAAAAGAGGTTTCTAAGAATTTAAAGTCCCTCAAAGGCTTTTTGGAATATTTACTCCCATGTTCCCCTCTGCTATACCTGTTCTAATGCTCAAGTTTTGTTCTAGGAAAATCCCAAACCCCTTTACCATTTTTCTTTTACATCTCTCTTTTCTCATTCTTAGATCCACGGAGCTGCTCTCAGCCTCGACTACCCCGTCTTCCCCCTCTGTACCAGGTCCACAGAAATGTCTTAAATGACCTTCTCCAGAAGTCTTCACCAAGGCTTACTTTAGGTCTTTCAGCAAAAGAGTCCCTCTGAAAGAGTTCAATGTACATTAACTTCCACTTTTCGTGTTGCCCTGTTCTACTTGGCCACTGGCTGGAAAAATCACCACCCCTAAGCTAGACACTGCCTTTCCAGTTTTTCACAAAATATGTGAACAAGGCCTCTGGCCTTGAGCTGGGGCTTCACCTAGATGCCTACATTTCTAAGATAAAAAAGTTAGCAACTGGTCTCCATGGTGACAGCTGGCAGGGAGAAAAAAAGAGACAAAAAAGCTCTCCCCTTCCAAGGTGTCCTTGAAAAGTTAACTTGCCCAGAACAGAGGAAAAAAAAAAAAACAGAAACAAAAACTAATTTTTGTGAATTTCTGCCGACTGTGAACTTCTGAGCCCCTTCCCTTACATGTTGGGTACAAATTCTAAAACTACCAAAACTTGGGGTTCAGGGGATTAATTGATTACAACAGAAGCAATGCCCTCTAAATCCGGATGCAACCAAATAAGAATGTTTTCCTCACTTTGGTGCTATCTTAGGTGCATTTTCTTGTCCATTCCTAAAACAGTAAAATTCTATACACTTTAACATTATTTATGTTTACATAAAATGGTCAATAGATGTGATTAATTATGTAATCATGCAGATGTTTTTCAGAGTGCTCTATCATGACGTAGGTTCATTTAAAGTTCAAATAGGGGGGCATATAACCCGGTTCCACCGGGAACCTGTATCCCTCACTTTGGCCATCCTATGAGGAATAATAATTGCTGAAGGGGTGGGCATAGGAACAACTGCCCTAGTCCATGAGACACAACAAAGACACAATTAGAAGCAGAAATAGACCAAAGCTTAAAGACATTAAAAACCGACATCACAGCTTTACAGGAATTTTAACCTCTCTCTCTCTGAAGTTGTTTTACAGAGCAGGCGAGTGTTGGACCTCCTCTTCATGAGAGAAAGTTGCCTTTTTGCTTGCATTGAGGGAAGAATGTTGTTTTTATGCCGACAATACTGGAGTTGTAAAAGAATCTATGAGTAAATTAAGAAAACGACTTGAAGAGCGTCAAAGAGAGACAGAGGCCCCAGAAGGGAGGTTTGATTCTTTGTTCACATAGTCAACCTGGTTAACTATGCTTTTATCTGCAATGGCCGGTCCATTTATAATCCTCATATTATTGCTAACGGTAGGACCCTGTTTGCTCAACCGTGTAGTTTCCTTTCTAAACCAAATCGAACATGTTATTAAACCTAACCATACACTGTTCTCTCAATCTAATTTTACTGAAAAGTGGGGACAGAGTTGGTCTTAAAATACAGGAATATAGAGGATCTTCCACCTGCTGAGAAACTCAAAGGTCCATGCAGAAATGATCCCTGGAGAAGATGTAGGCAACTATGAAGGACCTGAGACAGCAAAAGTCTTCCATGGCAAACAACCTGCTCAGGATGAAGGGATGTGTCTGAATCAGCCACTCTCTTCTTAATGTATAGAAGATGGACCAAAGCAGGCATTTGTTGAGCTGCTCCTGCATGATTATGGTTGACATACCACTGTAACTTGTGAAAGTGTCACAGTAAGTAGGGGCAGCCTCCTTCTCATGGGAACCTTGGAAGCAACTGTTAGGACAAAGTTGTTGCCAAGGCAGTGACCTCATTCCGTTCCTAAAGGAAGTGACCTCACCTAACTTCCTTGGTGATGGAACTCTCTGAACTTGGAATCCAGGAAGCCAGGCACAAAGAGCCAGTCCCAGTCCAAGCCCCAGTGGTCAAACTTATTTTGATTTACCAAGGACAGACTCAGTCTTTCTTGGAACCTACTGATGTGAGGATGGCCAAATGCAAGGAAAGCTATGAATAGGGGCATTTCCTGAGAAAGCAGGCAGTGGCTCACCGCTGGCCCCTGACAACTTCACAGAGTTGGCCAAAAGACCAGATTTGAGACAGAACAGGCCATTTCCAGAGAACATAGTATGGCCCACCAGTCAGAGGACACTCCGGATAGTCACAGACCTACATGGGGGAAGGAGGTGCCTTTGTGGTGTGGGTGTGGGTTTGTGGTTTTGTCTCATGTTCTGAGAATAGGTATGAAAGGTGGTTTGTTTTGTTTGGAGTGAACTGTTTCTACTAAGTCGTTTGACAAGGTGAGTGTTTCTATGTCTGTGTATCCCACTATGTCCGTGGTTGTAGACATTAGAAAGGAGAATGCATCAATGAATATGTCCTATCTAGTAGAAAGCTTCCCAGCATTCATCCTGCCCTATTTATGAATGGACTGCAGCATGCCTTATTGATGTGCAACACCTGCTATCTACCTAAGGTCCTGTTTTCTTCCTGAATTCTCGCCACTCTCCAGAATAGGCTCATGGTTTTGTGTTTAAGATATGTACAACCTTGAAGCTCTGTGACATGACCATGTACTGAATAGCTGAAGGGAATGGGGAGCATCTAAGAAAACTCAGATATCAGTGTGACCAGGAAAGTCTCAGTGAAGAAACCCTGCTTGGGGCCTTTTGTTTACCAATTCTTCTGTTGCCCTGAATGTCAGGAAGGTCTTTTCCTCAGTCCACCACTTTGTGAAGCCTGAAGAAAACAGTTTCCAAATGGAAATGAATGGGCATTACCTGTGGCTCTTTGCTTAATTGCTTTGGAATGGATGTGTCTGAATCAGCCTATTTGCCTTGTGTGAGGGTGTGGCTTAGATTCTCAGCTCCTGATGGATCTAAAGAAAGATCCCAGGTGTACATCCAAAACCAAAATGGCCAAAAAAGCAGTCCTTGTGGATGAAGTCTCTCGCCTCTTCTGTAACTTTCCTGACCTCCATCAAGTCAGAATAGGGATCCTTTGGTTCAAATGAGTTCTTCAAAGCCCTGCAGAGGCTAGCCCATAGTTGCTTGGGTTTTCTCAAGACTCCAATTCACATAAGGAATCCAAACCCCACAGTCAGTTGGCCTCAAATTGAAGAAGCGAAGCAGTATTAATGGGAGGCCTATTTGATCTCTCCTGGTTCACAAGAAGGGTGTCCAGGCCACCCTGACTTTAGGCAAATTAGGTGCAAGAGAGCTTATTTTGGACACGGTCTTGGGCTGTGCCCCTCATGGAAAACTTTTGCCAGAGGTCATTATGAGTGTCTATATGGAAAAAGATGAGCGCCACGTTGGAGTGTTTTGTTTTAAATTGTGGTCATTTGGGTGGCGGTTGGAAGAGATGACTTGGTCCACATGTTCTTGAACTCTGGTGTGATTCCCTTAGAATCTGAGTTCTCAAACTGACCTCAGAGAAGTATTGCTATGAATAGCGTTGAGATTTAAGGAAGCCAGGCATGAGTGTCGCCCTTGGAAACTAAGTTCTAGGCCCAGGATGGCTTTCCACAGAGCACTAGGCCTCTCAGCCAGGATACCACATGATTTTATTCTGAAAGATTTGGCACCCAGAGTTGAGAGTCAACACTCATATGGACCTCACATTGTAGACCTCAATGGGAATAATATCATGTGATCTTTTGGCCACTCTTTGGGAAGCCTTACCTGTGAGTGTTCTCCAGAGCTTTCATTGAAATTAGCTTCCTAAAAATTTAATGGTTCCTGAAAGAATTGAAACTCACAGTGCCTCCAACTTCATCCTTGAAAAATGGCTAGAAAAATACCATAAAATTTTTGAAATTCCCATCACCAGGTGGCACTGGAGAACATTTGGATGTCCTGTTACTGATCATGAATATACCAGACAGTGCCTTGATTGACTGGGTTTCATGTAAATGGTGTAGAACAGAGATGCCAGTAAGTTGGACTCTGTTGAGTAGTTGGCCTAGAGCAGTGGTGGGCAGGTATGTGATAAAACATCTGTGGTGGGGCCATGTGGATCTTCCATTGGCATCCAAATGGCTTGTGACTGACATGGTGCAGCCAGCAGAACCTTCCATGTAAAGGCAACTTGTTATATGGAGAGTTTTCAGGACATTGTTCAGAATCAGGTTGCTATGGTCAAGGGGGCAAGCTATGTGGGATAGAATCCTGGTTCTTGTATCCTCCTGCAGAACCTGACCCACCACACGTGACAGAACTCCCTCTTGCACTGTGACCCAATTGAACTCCTTTTATTTCGTGAAGCAAATACCAAACTCCCAGTGCAGCAGAAAGAAACACCATGAAAATGGAGGATGACCATATGGCTTCACAGTGCACATGGGGAGACCTTTAGCCCCCAGTGGCCACAGTTTACCTAAAAAGAGAATTTAGCACTGCTGCCTCATGTTCATTGGGAAATAAGAAAGCATGTCCTCCAGGTCTCATAGATGCAGACCAAGCTTTTATGGTCTCACTAGAAAGGAAGCTAAAGCTCCTGACAACAACATATTTTTCAAGTGCCCAATCTCACAGGCAGTTTCTCAAGAAGTCTCTATGCCAGCAGACCTCCATGTTTGTGGAGTGTTTACCCTTTCCCTTACCTTTGGAAACTCCTCTGCCACTTCCAAGCTTGTGGGCTCCTGAGCATATTCCATTCCAGATATTTGTTCACAGGTTTTCTAAATCTTCTCCTCTAATTGTGTCTTACTTGGGGCGAAGGTATTGTCAAGGCATTGTTCTGAATGAGAGTGGGAAGATTTTTGTGTAGCACATATTTACATACACATTGGATTCATTTTAAAATTTTCCATTCGAAATACTGAATCCTTGACACTAACCCATACCCTACTAGATTCTGACTACTAATTCTAATATAATGGAGAAAAATAACCCAAACAGAATAGAAATACTAGCACTTCATAGGAGGCATGGTGTATAGTTGGTCTTCCTATTTGCATGATATAGGGTTGGAGTTGTAAATCTTGTCAATTTTTTGTTGAAAGAGTTCTGCATGTGTTTTTAAAGTTAACACATATGTGAATTCCTGTCTCCCTTTTTCTGTAGCCAATTCAGCACATGTATTTTTATATGAACATATAGAATCCTACCTGGTATCACACCTGTATTCTTGAGAGGTGGCTAACTTGGCAGATACAAAGTGTGAGAAGAAATCACTCCTCCTAAACGCTTTTGGAACTGATAATTCAAATTATGAGTGAGCTTCTTAGTTAAAAAACATTATACATAAATCCATGTTCAGTAAAATTAATATTTTTGGATCTGTGGATGATATATATTTCACGATGAATTTTAATTGGCATATATATTGCTACTTTTTAATGTCTCTGTGTGTATTTTGTATATATATATATATATATATATATATATATATATATACACTCTAGATTTGTCAAAATATGAAATATATGTATCTTATTATACACTCCCTAAATTCATTCATGTTCATGTATGTCGTTTTATATTCAACTTTTCATAAGATTATTTTCAGAAATATTCATCCATCTGAAATACATATTTGTTTTATACTATTGAAAACTCACTTCAGTAAATGGTGCAAACAAATCCTTATATTTTTACAGTAACTGACCCACTTTAACATCAATGCAAGTAGATTCCTATGGGACATGATGTGTATTTTGGCGTTCATTTTTATACAACACTGGTACATTACTATTTCTTCAGTTTTTGTACATCATAGAATATACATTTCAGCCACAACTTCATAAATTTAAAGAAATTTGTAACACATTTTATCACTTCCTGCTTCAGAACATATGTATTCCTCTTTGTTTTTGACTGGTCATTTCATGAGACTTCTTTCCACACACATTACTGTCGATTTCCATTATCAATTTTGAAGCAAAATTCACACACTCTTTATGATGAACCACAACCGTAATATTACCATTGGATGTATAAATGGTTGGAATGAATGTATGTATATCAATATATGATTCCCTGTGTATTTTCAGATATCAATTTATTCCAATTTCTAAAGTTTGAACCAGTTGTATTATTTATTCGCAGTATGGACTATTCATGCATTATGTCTATATTCATACACACATGGTACACCTCTATGTACCCCCAATACTAATTTACACCTCTTCAAAATATTGCTCCAAGAAATGGTGGTAGAAATACTCATGTCACCTGATCTACATATACATTTTATCACAGTAATATTCTGGCCACAAAATGCAAAGTCACACTTACGATTGTACCAAAGCCTAAATGGAATGTGAGTATGGATTATGAAAATCACCCATGTCCAGGTTGCCTAATGCTCTCAAATGTCAATCCTATTGGTGACTACATATTTGTTTCTTCCTAAGATTATATATTCAATCTCAAGCCTGTTGAAAATGTCTATTGGTATCACTCATTTTATACTTTGCCTGATTTCCTTATGTCTCTATTGATATCTGCTTTCCTACATATTTTCCCCATTTCATCATTGTAACTGACTCTTCACATGTGCTGACATTTACATTTTCTCTCTACCCAAAACCCTATTGCTAAAGAACTTTTTGTCCAAATCCTATACTCACACTTTTTTCTAATCTTACCAACTCTCTTCGTAATCTTACCAACTCTCCCTTTTTGAATGAATGTTCTCCTCAACATTCAATCATCTAAGGTACAAGATCCTATGCCATTGTGTATAGATTTATCTGAGACATCTGCACAGAACATAATTCAAAGCTAACTATCCCAATCAAGGACCCAATGACTTTCTGGGCTTTAAATCTTACTGAGATTTCTGTTTTCATACATATATTCCACCTCTATAATCTTATAAATATCGCAGGTTTCCAATACCATTATTCATCCAGCAGAATGATCCTAACCCAAATCAAACATGTTATTAACCCTAAACATACACGATTCCCTCAATCTACCTTTATAGAAGAGCAGGGACAGAGTTGGTCTTACAATACAGGAATGTTGGAGATCTTCAACCTGCAGAGAACCTCAAAGGTCCATGCAGAAATTATCCCTGGAGAAGATATAGGCAGCTATGAAGGACCTGAGAGAGCAAAAGTCATCTTCCATGACAAACAACCAGGTAAGGATGAAGGGATGTGTCTGAAGCAGTCTCTCTCTTCTTAATGTAGAGAAGATGGACCAAACCAGGCCTGTGTGGAGAGCTGTTCCCGGGTGCCTATGGTTGATATTCCATTTCAACTTGTGAAAGTGTCAAAGGAAGTAGGGGCAGCCTCCATCTCATGGACCCTTCGAAGCAACTGTTAGGACAAAGTGGTTGCCAAGGCAGTGACCTCATTCAGTTCTAGAGGAAGTGACCTACGTCACTTTCTTGTTGATGTAACACTCTGAACTTTGGATCCAGGAAGCCAGGCACTCTGAGGCAGGCCCAGTCCCAGTTGCAGTGGTCTCACATGTTTGGATTAACCAAGGACAGAGTCAGTCTTTCTTGGCAACTACTGAATTGAAGATGGAAAAATGCCAGGAAAGCTCTGAAGAGGGGCTTTTTTTTTTTGATAAAGCAGGCAGTGGCTCACCGCTGGCTCCTGACAACTTCACAGTTTTGGCCAAGGAGACCAGATCTGACATACGACAGCCCATTTCAGGGGAACATAGTATGGTCCACCAGTCAGAGGATGCTCCGGATAGTCACAGACCTACTTGGGGAAAGAAGGTGCCTTTTTGGGTGTGTTTGTGTGTTAGTGATTTTGTCTCATCTTCTAAGAATATGTAGGAAAGTCGGTTTGTTTAATTTGGAGTGGCCTGTTTCTAGTAAGTGCTTTGAGAAGGTGAGTGATTCTGTGTATCCCACTGTGTCCGTGGTTGTAGACAATAGAAAAGAGAATGCATCAAAGGATGTGTCCTGTCTAGTAGAAATCTTCACAGCATTCATCTTGTCCAATTTATGAATGGACTGCAGCTTACCTTATAGATGGGCAACACCTACTACCTTTCTACATTACTGATTTCTTCCTGAATTCTGGCCACTCTCCCATAGGCTCATGGTTTTGTGTTCAAGATATGTATCTCCTCCACAATCTGGGACATGGCCATGTACTGGATAGCTGAAGGGAATGGTGAGTATCACAGAAAACTCAGATATCAGTGTGACCAGGAAAGTCTCAGTGGAGAAACTGTGCTTTGGGAATTTGCTTTTCTATTGTTCTGTTGCCCTGAATGTAAGGAAGGTCTTTGCCTAAGGCCACCCCTTTCCAAAGCCTGAAAATATCAGTTTTCAAATGGAAATAAATGGGCATCACCTGTGGATCTTTGCTTAATTGCTTTGCAAAGGGATATGTCTGAATCCACCTCTTAGTGCAGTGTGAGTCCATGGCTCAGATTCTCAGCCCTGATGGATCTAAAGAAAGATCCCATGTGTGCATCCAATTCCAAAATGGCCAAAAGAGCAATCATTGTGGATGAAGTCTCTTGCTTTCCTCTGTAAGGTTCCTGATCTCCATCAAGTGAGAAGAGGGATCCTTTGGGTCAACTGAGTCCTTCAAGCCCTGCAGAGGCTAGCCCATAGGTGCTTGGGTTTTCTCATGACTCCAAATCACATAAAGAAACTATACCTGACAGTCACTATGCCTCAAATTGGAGAAGTGGAACAGTATTAATGGCAGGCATCTTTGATCAGCCCTGGTTCACAGGAACAGTGTCCAGAAACACTGACTTTAGACAAATGAAGGGCAAGGGAGTTTATTTTGACATTGTCTTCTGCTGTGTGCCTCATGGAAACTTCCAGCCAAGGTTATGATTAGTGTCTATATGGAAGAAGATGAGGGGCATGTGTGAGTGTTTTGGTTTTAATTCTGGTCATTTGTGTGGCGGTTGGAAGAGATGACTGGGTCACCAGGGATTGAACCCTGGTGTGTTTCCCCTTAGAGACTGAGTTCTGAAACTGACCTCAGAGAAGTATTGCCATAAATTGTGTTGGGATTTTAGGAGGCCACGCATGAGAGTCTCCCTTGGAACCTGAGATCTAGGACCAGGGTGGCTTTCCACAAAGAACTGGGAATCTCAGCCTGGATATCACATGATTTTATTCTGAAAGACTTGGCAGCCATAGTTGAGAGTCAAAACACATAGGACCTCACATTGTAGACCTCAATGGTCCTGGCTTCAAGTGACCTTTTGTCCACTCTTTGGAAAGCCTTGCCTGTGAGAGTTCTCCAGAATTTTCTTTGAATTGAGCTTTCTCAACATTTAATGGTTCCTGAATAATTGAAATTCACAGTGCATCCAATGTCATCCTTGAAAAATGGCTAGATAAATACCATGAAATTTTTGAAATTCCCATGACCAGGTGGCACTCCAGAAACATTCGATGTCCTATTGCTTATTATGAGTGTACCAGACAGTTCCTTGATTGACAGGGTTTTCTGAAAATTGTTTAGAACAGAGATGCCAGTAATTTGTAGCCTGCTGAGTAGTGGGCGTAGAGCAGTGGTGGGCAGGTGTGTGATAAAATATCATGGTGGGTCCATGTGGATCTGCCATTGGCTTCCAAATGGCTTGTGACTGACATAGTGCAGACTTCAGACCCTTATATGTAAAGGCATCTTGTTCTATGGCGAGGTTTCAGGGCAATGTTCAGAATCAGGTTGCTATGGACAAGGGAGCAATCTTTGAGAGATAGAAGCCTGGTTTGTGCATTTTCTTGCAGACCATAACCCACCACACGTGACAGAACTCTCTCCAGCACTGTTTCCCAGTTGAACTCCTTGTATTTCGTGAAGCATGTACCAAACTCCAAGTGCAGCAGCAAGAAACACCACGAAAAGTGGAGGATGACCAAATTGTTTCACAGTCCACACGGGGAGAAAATAAACCCCCAGGGGCTACAGTTTATCTACAAAGAGAGAATTCAGCAGTGCTGCCTTGTGTTCATTGGAAAATAAGAAACTTTGTCCTCCAGGTCACATAGATGCAGACCCAGCTTTGAGGGTATCACTACAAAGGAAGCTTAACTCCTGACAAAAACCTATATATCATTGCCCAACCTCAGTGGCAGTTTCTCTAAAAGTTTTAGGCATGCAGAGCTCCATGTTTGTGGAGTGTGTACCGTGTTCTTACTTTTGGAAACTCCTATACCACCTCCAAGTTTGTGCACTCCTGAGCATTTTCCATTCCAGAAATGTAATCACAGATTTTGCAACTTTTCTTCTCTAATTGTGTCTTACTTGGGGCGAAGATAATTTCAAGGCATTGTTCTGGATGAGAGTCAGAAGATTTGTTTTAGCACATATTTGCATACACATTGGATTAATTTTCCTATTTTTCCATTCAAAATTCTGAATCCCTGACACTAACCCATATTCTAATAGACTCTGACTACTAATTCTAATATGATGGAGAAAAATAACCCAAACAGTACATAAATACATGCAGTTCAGGGTTGGACTTGCCTTTTGCATGATAAAGGGTAGGTATTATGAATCTAGTCAATTTTTAATTGAAATAGTTCTCCATGTGTTTTGAAAGTTAACAAATATGTGAATTACTGTCTCCCATTTTCTGGAGCCTATTCAGCACATGTATTTTTATATGCACAAATAGATTCCTACACGGTATCACACGTACATTCTTTTGAGTTACATGACTTGGCAGATACAAATTGTGAGAAGTGATCACTCGTCCTAAACGCTGTTAGAACTGAAAATTCAACCTATGGGTGAGCTTCCCAGTGGAACAACATTATACATAAACCCATGTTCAGTAAAATGAATGTTTTTGCATCTTTATGATATATATTTCATGATGAATTTCGATTGGCATATATATTGCTATTTTTTAATTTCTGTGTTTGTGTGTGTGTGTGTGTGTATATACTCTCCAGATTTTTAAAAATATGAAAATTATGTGTCTTATATACACTCCCTAAATTCATTCATGTTCATGTATGTGGATTAATAATCAACTTTTCACAAGATTATTCTTAGAAATACTCAAACACCTGAAATACATATTTGTTTCCTAGTACTGAGAACTAACTTCAGTGAAAGGTGCATACAAATTCTAATATGTCTACATTAACTGACCCAGTTGAACATCAATGCATGTTGGTTCCTATGGGACACGATGTGTATTTTGACGTTAATTTTTATTCCACACTGGTACATTACTATTTCTTCAGTTTATGCACATCTTAGCATATATATTTCATTCACTAGTTAGCAAATTTATAGGCATTTGTTTCACTTTCAGTCACTTCCTGCTCCAGAACACATGTATTTCTCTATGTTTCTTGACTGGTCTATTCATGAGACTTTTTTTCCAAATATATTGTTTTCGATTTCCATAATCAATTTTGAAGAAAAACTCACACACCGTTCATGATTAACCATAACCATAAGATAATCATTAGATATATAACTGGTTGGAATTAATGATTGTATATCAATATAACATTTCTTATATATTTTCAGATATCCATTCAATCCATTATTTAAAGTGGATCTAGTTATATTATTTATTCACAGTATTGTCTATTCATGCATTATGTCTATATTAATAGAAACAGGGTACACCTATTTGTACCCCCATACGAATTTATAAATCTTCAAAATATTGCTCTCAGAAATGGTGGAAGAAATACTCATGTCACCTGATCTACATACACATTTTATCACAGAAATATTCCGGACACAAAAAGCAAAGGTCACACTTACAATTGTACCAAAGCCTAAATGAAAACATAGCATCCATTACTAAAATCATCCATGTCCAGGTTGCCTAATGCTCTCAAATATCAATCCTATTGGTGACTACATATTTGTTTCTTCCTAAGATTATATATTCAACTTCAAACCTGTTGAAAATGTCTAACCCTATCACACACTTTATACTTTGCTTGATTTCCTAATGTCTCTATTGATATCTGCTTTCCTACATGTTTTCCCCAGTTCATCATTGTGACTGACTCTTCACATGTGCTGACATTTACATACACTCTCTACCCGAAACCCTATTGCTGAAGAACTTTTGGTCCAAATCCTATGCTCACTCTTCTTTCTAAATCTACCAACTACCTTCCTAATCCTACCGACTATCGGTTTTTGACTGGATGCTCTCTTCAACATTCAATCATCCAAGGTACAAGGTCCGATGCCAGTGTATATTGATTTATCTGAGACATCTGTGCAGCACATAACTCAAAGTTAAGTATCCCACTCAAGTCCCCAATGCCCTTCTGGGCTTCAAATCTTACCTAGATTTCTGCTTTCATACTTATATTTCACATGTATACTCTTGTAAATATCGCAGGTTGCCAATACCATTATTCATCCCGCAGAATGATTCGTAACCCAAATCGAACTTGTTATTAACCCTAACCATACACTGTTCCCTCAATATAACTAACTTAAGAGCAGCGACAGAGTGGGTCTTACAATATAGAAATGTAGAAGATCTTCCACCTGCTTAGAACCTCAAAGATCCATGAAGAAATGATCCTTGGAGAAGATGTAGGCAGCTATGTAGGACCTGAGAGAGCAATAGTCATCTTCCATGCAAACAACCTGGTCAGGATGAATTGATGTGTCTGAATCAGCCTCTCTCTTCTTAATGTAGAGAAGATGGACCAAACCAGGCCTCTGTGGAGAGCTGTTCCAGGGTGCCTATGGTTGATATACCATTATAACTTCTGAATGTGTCACAGGATGTTGGGGCAGCCTCTATCTCATGGGAACCTTGGAAGCAACTGTTAGGACAAAGTGGTTACCAAGGCAGTGACCATATTCAGTTCCTGAAAGAAGTGACCTCACTTCACTTCCTTGGTGATGGAATTCTCTGAACTTGGGATCCAGGAAGCCAGGCACCCAGAGCCAGTCCCACTCCAGACCCAGTGGGCTAACTTGTTTGCTTTTCCAAAAGACATAGTCAGTCTTTCTTGGTACCTGCTGATGTGAGGATGGCCAAATGCCAGCAGAGCTCTGAAGAGGGGCCTTTCCTGAGAAAGCAGGCAGTGGCTCACTGCTGGATCCTTACAACTTCACGGAGTTGGACATTGAGACCAGATGTGAAACAGGACAAGCCATTTTGGGGGAACATAATATGGCCCACCAGTCAGAAGACACTCCGGATAGTCACAGACCTATTTGGGGGAAGGAAGTGCCTTTGCCGTTGTTGGTGTGAGTTTGTGGTTTTTTCTCATGTTCTGAGAATAGGTAGGAAAGGTGGTTTGTTTGGTTTGGAGTGGACTGTTTCTAGTAAGTCGTTTTACATTGTGAGTGTTTCTATGTCTGTGTATCCCACTGTATCCATGGTTGTAGACATTAGAAAAGAGAATGCACCAATGGATGTGTTGTCTCTAGTTGAAAGCTTCCGCAATTCATACTGCACAATTGATGAATGCACTGCAGCTTGCCTTATGGATGGGCAACATCTACTATCTTCTAAAGTTCCTGTTTTCTACGTGAATTCTGGCCACTCTCCAGAATAGACTCATGGTTTTGTTTCCCAGATATGTAACACCACAAGACTCTGTGACATGGCCATGTTCTGGATAGCTGAAGGGAATGAGATCATCTCAGAAAACTCAGATATCAGTGTGTGCAGTAAAGTCTCAGTGGAGAAACCCTTCTTGGGCCATTTGCTTAATTCTATTTCTATTACCCTAAATGTCAGAAAGGTCTTTGCCTCAGGCCACCCCTTTTTGTAGCCTGAAAAACACTGTTTTCATATGGAAATGAATGGACCCCACCTGTGGCTCTTTGCTTAATTTCTTTGGAATGGGATGTGTCTGAATCAGCCTCTTGTCCTTGTATGAGGTTGTGGCTTAGATTCTCAGCACCTGATGGATCTAAAGAAAGATCCCATGTTCTTCCAAAACTAAAATGTCCAAAAGAGCAGTCATTGTGGATGAATATTTTTGCCTTCTTGTTTTAGGTTCCTGAACTCCATCAAGTGAGAATAGGGATCCTTTGAGTCAAATGAGTTCTTGAAATCCCTGCAGAGGCTAGCCCATATGTGCTTGGATTTTCTCATGAATCCAAATCACATAAAGAATCTATACCCTACAGCCAGTAGGCTGAAATTGGAGAAGTGGAACACTTTAACAGCAGGAATATTTGATCACTCCTGGTTCACAGGAAGAGTGTCCAGGCCACCATGATTTTAGGCAAATAAGGGGCAAGTGAGCTTATTTTGGACACTACCTTGGGCTCATAGAAACCTCCAGCTAGAGGTTATGATGAGTGTCTACATGGAAGAAGATGATGGCCCTGTGGGAGTGTTTTGATTTTAATTGTGGTAATTTTTGTGGCGGTTGGAAGGGATGACTGGGTCCACCTGGGCTTGAACTCTGGTGTGATTCCCCTTAGAGACTGCATTCTGGAATTGACCTCAGAGAAGTATAGCCATGAATTGTGTTGGGATTTTAGGAGGACACACATAAGACTCACTCTTGGAAACTGAGATCTATGCCCAGGGTGGCTTTCCACAGAGGCCTGGGAATCTCAGCCAGGATATCACATGATTTTATTCTGAAAGACTTGGCAGCCATAGATGAGAGTCAAAACATACATGGACCTCACATTGTAGACGTGAATTGGCCTGGCTTTATGTGACCATTTGGTAACTCTTTGAGAAGCCTTGACTTTGAGAGTTCTCCAGAGCTTTCATTGAAATGAACTTTCTCACACTTAATGGTTCCTGAATGAATTGAGACCCACAGTGCCTCTAACTTCATTTTTGAAAAATTGCTAAATAAATACCATGAAATTTTTTAAATTCCCATGACCAGGTGGAACTGCAGAAAATTTGATGTCCTGTTGCTTATCATGTGTATACCAGACAGTGCCTTGTTTAACTGGGTTTCATGAAAATGATGTAGAACACGAGATGCCAGTAATTTGGAGCCTGCTGAGTAGTGGGCCTAGAGCAGTGGTGGGAAAGTGTGTGAAAAAACATCATGGAGGGGCTATGTGGATCTGCCATTGGCTTCCAAATGGCTTGTGACTGATATAGTGCAGACATGAGACCCTTATATGTAAAGGCATCCTGTTATATGGAGAGTTTTAAGGGCAATGTTCAGAATAAGTTTACTATGGTTACTGGGGCAAGCTCTGTGGGATAGAAGCCTGGTTGGTGCATTCTCCTGCAGACCCTGACCCACCACAAGTGACAGAACTCCCTCCAGCACTGTATCCCAAATGAACTTCTTATATTTTGTGAAGCAAATACCAAATTCCCAGTGCAGCAGCAAAAAACACCATGAAAAGTGGAGGATGACCAAATGTCTTCACAGTCCCCACTGGGAGACACTTAGAATCCAGTGGCCACAGTTTACCTACAAAGAGAGAATTGAGCACTGCTGCCTCATGTTCATTGGAATATAAGAAACCATCTCTTCCCGGTCACATAGATGCAGACCCAGCTTTGATGGTCTCACTACGAAGGAAGCTAAAGCTCATGACAGCAACATATATTTCAGGATCCCAACCTCAGAGGCCATTTCCCAAGAATTCTTAGGCCAGCAGAGCTCCTTGTTTGTGGAGTGTTTACCCTGTCCTTTACTTTTGGAAACTCCTCTACCACCTCAAAAGTTGTGAACTCCCGAGCATATTCCATTCCATGTATGTATTCCTAGATTTTTACACTTTTCAACTCTAATTGTGTCTTACTTGGGGCGAAGGTAATGTCAAGGCATTGTTCTGGATGTGAGTGGGAAGATTTTTGTGTAGCACATATTTACATACACATTGGATTCATTTTCCAATTTTCCATTTGAAATACTTAATCCCTGACACTAACCTTTACCCTACTAGTCTCTGACTAATAATCCTAAAATGATGGTGAAAAATAACCCAAAAAGAATAGAAATACAAGCAGTTCAGAGGAGGCATGGTGTATAGTTGGAATTGCTTTTTGCATTATATAATGTAGGAGTTTTAAATCTAGTCAATTTTCTGTTGAAATAGTTCTAGATGTGTTTTTAAAATTAACAAATATGTGAATCCCTGTCTCCCTTTCTCTGTAGCCTATTCAGCACATGTATTTTTATATGCACATATAGAATCCTACCTGATATCACTTGTACACACATGTGAGGTGGCTGAATTGGCAGATGCAAATTGTGAGAAGAGATCACTCCTCCTAAACGCTGTTGGAACTGAAAATTCAACCTACGGGTGAGCTTCCTAGTTGAATAACATTATACATAAATCCATTTCAGTAAAATGAATATTTTTCGATCTTTGGATTATATATATTTGATGAAGATTTTCGATTGGCATATATATTGCTACCTTTTTTTTCTTTTATTGGTTGCTCAAAACATTACAAAGCTCTTGACATATCATATTTCATACATTAGATTCAAGTGGGTTATGAACTCCCATTTTTACTCCAAATATAGAATGCAGAATCACATCAGTTACACATCCATATTTTTACATAATGTCTTATTAGTTACTGTTGTATTCTGCTACCTTTCCTATGCCCTACTATCCCCCCTCCGCTCTCTTCCCATCTTCTCTCTCTACGCTACCTACTGTAATTCATTTCACTTATTGTTTATTTTTCCATTACACTCACAACCTCTTATATGTATTTTTTTTGTAACAATAAGGGTCTGCCTCCATTACCATGCAATTTCTCTTTTCTCTACCTTTCCGTCCCACCTCATGTCTCTGCTTAATGTTAATCTTTTCTTCATGCTCTTCCTCTCTGCTCTGTTCTTAGTTGCTCTCATTATATCAAAGAAGTCATTTGGTATTTGTTTTTTTGGGATTGGCTAGCTCCACTAAGCATAATCTGCTCTAGTGCCATGCATTTCCCTGCAAATTCCATTATTTTGTCATTTTTTAGTGCTGTGTAATCCTCCATAGTATATTTAAAAAAACCATTTTTTTTTATCCATTCATCTATTGAAGGTAATCTGGGTTGGTTCCACAGTGTAGCAATTGTGAATTGTGCTGCTATGAACATCGATTGGCAGTATCCCTGTAGTACGCTCTTTTAAGGTCTTCAGGGAATAGTGCGAGAAGGGCAATAGCTGGGTCAAATGGTGCTTCCATTCCCAGCCTTCCCAGGAATCTCCATACTGCTTTCCAAATTGGCTGCACCAGTTTCAGTCCCATCAGCAATGTACAAGAGTACCCTTTTCCCCACATCGTCGCCAGCACTTGTTGTTGTTTGACTTCATAATGGCTGCCAATCTCACTGGATTGAGATGGTATTTTAGGGTGGTTTTGATTTGCATTTCTCTGACTGCAAGAAATGGAGAGCATTTTTTCATGTACTTGTTGATTGATTCTATGTCCTCCTCTGAGAAGTGTCTGTTCAGGTCCTTGGCCCATTAGGTTATTTGTTATCTTATTGTCTAATTATTTGAGTTCTTTGTATACTTTGTATACTCTGGATATTAGGGCTCCATCTGAAGGGTGAGGAGTAAAAATTTGTTCCCATGATCTAGGCTCCATATTTACCTCTCTTATTGTTTCTCTTTCTGAGAAAAAAATTTTCAGTTTAAGTAACTCCCATTTGTTGATTCTTGTTATTAACTCTTGTGCTATGGGTGTCCTATTAAGGAATTTGGAGCCTGACCATACAATATGTAGATCGGAACCAACTTTTTCTTCTATCAGATGCAGAGTCTCTGATTTGAATCTAGCTCCTTGATCCACTTTGAGTTAACTTTTGTGCATGGCGAGAGAAAGGGATTCAGTTTCATTTTGTTGCATATGGATTTTCAGTTTTCCCAGCACGATTGGTTGAAGATGCTATCCTTCCTCCATTGCAAGCTTTTAGCTCCTTTATCAAATATAAGATAGTTGTAGCTTTTTGGATTAGTCTCTGTGTCCTCCATTCTGTACCATTGGTCCACCCGCCTGTTTTGGTACCAGTACCATGCTGTTTTTGTTATTATTGCTCTGTAATATAGTTTGAAATCTGGTATCGCTATACCGCCTGATTCACACTTCCTGCTTAGAATTGCTTTTGCTATTCTGGGTCGTTTATTTTTCCATATGAATTTCATGATTGGTTTATCTATTTCTACAAAAAATTCATTTGGGATTTAGATTGGCATTTCATTAAACCTACAGACAACTTTTTAGTAATATCGCCATTTTGATGATGTTAGTTCTGCCTATCCATGAACAGGGTATATTTTTCAATCTTCTAAGATCTTATTCTACTTCTCTTTTTAGGGTTCTGTAGTTTGCATTGTATAAATCTTTCACCTCTTTTGTTAGGTTGATTCCCAAGTATTTAATTTTTATGAGGATATTGTGAATGCAGTGTTTTTCCTCATTTTCATTTCAGAAGTTTTGTCGCTGATATACAGAAATGCCTTTGATTTATGCATGTTGATTTCATTTCCAGCCACATTGCTGAATTCATTTATTAGTTCTAGTAGTTTTTTTCTGTAGACCCTTTTGGGTCTTCTATGTATAGAATCATGTCATCTTCAAATAGTGATAATTTAAGTTCTTTTTTTCCTATTTTTATGTCTTTAATGTCTTTCAACTTTCTAATTGCTCTGGCCAGTTTTTTGAGAACTATATTGAATAGAAGTGGTGATAGAGGACATCCCTGTCTTGTTCCAAATTTTAGAAAGAATGCCTTCAATTTTTCTCCATTCAGAATGATGCTAGCCTGAGGCTTAACATAGATAGTTTTTACAATGTCGAGGTATGTTCCTTTTATCCCTAGTTTTTCTAATGTTTTGAAAGTAAAGGAATGCTCTACTTTTTCTAATGGTTTTTCTGCATCTATCAAGATCATCTTATGGTTCTTATTTTTAAGTCTATTGATGTTGTGAATAACATTTATTGATTTCCATATATTGAACCCTCCTTGCATCCCAGGGATGAATCCTAGTTGATCATGGTGCACAATTTTTTTGATGTGCCTTTGTATCCAAATCACCAGAATTTTAATGAAAATTTTTGCATCTAGGTTCATCAGAGATATTGGTCTGTTGTTTTCTTTCATTGAGGTGTCTTAGTCTGGTTTCAGAAGCAGGGTGATGTTGGCCTCATAGAATGAATTTGGCAGAGCTCCCTGTTTTTCTATTTTCTGAATAACTTGAAAAGTATTGGTATTAATTCTTCTTTAAAGGTTTTGTAAAACTCCGCTGTATACCCATCCGATCCTGGGCTTTTCTTGGTTGGTAGTAGTTTGATTACCTCTTCTATTTCATCGATTGATATTGGTCTGTTCAAATTGTGTGTATCCTCCTGACTCAGTCTAGGCAAATCATATGACTTAACAAATGTATCAATGTCTTCACTATTTTCTATTTTATTGGAATATAGGTTTTCGAAATAATTTCTAATTGTCTTCTGTATTTATGTAGCATCTGTTGTGATATTGCCTTTTTCATCCCGTATGTTAGTAATTTGAGTTCTCTCTCTTCTTCTCCTCGTTAGCATGGCTAAGGGTCTGTCAATCTTATTTATTTTTTCGAAGAACCAACTATTAGTTTTGTTAATTTTTTAATAGTTTCTTTTGTTTCAATTTCGTGATTTACTCTCTGATTTTAATAATTTCTTGCCTTCTGCTACATTTGCTGTTGTTTTGCTCTTCCTTTTCTAGGGCTTTGAGATTAAGTGAGAGCTCATTTATTTGCTGTTTTTGTTTTTTTCTTTTTTTGAGGAATGACCTCCAGGCGATGAATTTGCCTCTTGAATCTTGTTTCATTGTGTCCCATTGAATCTGATATGTTGTGTCTGTATTTTCATTTATCTCTAAGAATTTTTTGATTTCCTCCTTTATGTCTTCTGTAACCCATTGATCATTCAGTAACATATTGTTCATTTTCCATGTGATGTAGGATTTTTCCTTCCTTCTTTTACCGTTGGTTTCCAGTTTCATTCCATTGTGATCAGAAAAAAATTCATGGTATTATCTCCACCCCTTTATATTTACTGAGTGTTGCCCTATGGCATAATATATGGTCTATTTTTGAGAAGGATCCATGTGCTGGTGAGAAAAAAGTATATCCACTTGATGATGGTTGATATATTCTATATATGTCAGTTAAGTCTAGGGTGTTGATTGTGATATTGAATTCTATATTTTCTTTATTCAACTTTTGTTTGGAGGATCTGTCCAATGGTGAGAGAGGTGAGTTGAAGTCTCCCATAATTATTGTGTTGTGGTCTATTTGATTCTTGAACTTGAGGAGAATTTTTTTTATAAATGTTGCAGCACCATTATTTGCTGCATAAATATTGATAATTGTTATGTCTTGTTGGTGAATGGTTCCTTTCAACAGTATATAATGTCCTTCCTTATCCCTTTTGATTAAATTAGTCTTGAAGTCGATTTTATTCCATATGAGGATGGCCACCCCTGCTTGCTTACAAGGACCGTGTGCATGGTATAAATTTTCCCAACCTTTCACCTTCAGCCTGTGTATGTCTTTTCCATTCAGATGTGTCTCCTGGAAGCAACATATTGTTGGATTTTTTTTTTTTTAATCCACGTTACAAGTCTATGTCACTTTATTGGAGAGTTTAAGCCATTAATGTTTAGAGTTAGTATTGATATATGGTTTGTATTGCCACCCGTCTTTGATTATTTATCTTTTTTTTTAATTTAGTTTGTTTATCCATGATTAACTTTTCCCCCGCCCTCTGTCATTAATGAGGCACTTCCCACTGATGGTTTTCTTTGTTGATATTCATTTTTTCCTCGTGTAGTGTTTTCCTTAAGATGCTTTGCAATGCTGGTTTTCTGGCTGCAAGTTCTTTTAGCTTTTGTTTATCACGAAATGTTTTTATTTCGTTGTCTTACCTGAAGCTTAATTTTGCTGAATACAGATTTCTTGGTTGGCATCCATTGTTTTTAAGTGTTTTAAATACGTTGTTCCAGGATCTTCTCACTTTCAGCATCTGTGATGAAAAATCTGTTGTTAACATTTTTGGTTTACCCCTGATTGTAATCTGCCTCCTTTCTCTTGTAGCTTTTAATATTTTCTCTTTGTTCTGTATATTGGATATCTTCATAACAATGTGTCTTGGCATTGGTCTACTGTGATTTTGTGTGCTCGGTGTCCTGTAAGCATCTACAATTTTTTTTATCCGTTTCCATTTTTATTTCTGGAAAGTTTTCTGTAATTATCTCATACAGCAGGTTACTCATTCCCTTGGTTTGAATCTCTGTACCTTCCTCTATCCAGATGACTCATTAGTTTTTTTTTTCTTATGTTATCCCATATCTCTTGGATGTTTTTCTCATGACTTTTTACCAGCATTTCTTTGTTGGCTAGACTTTTTTCAAGATGATATATTTTGTCTTCATTATCTGACATTCTGTCTTCTACTTGCTCCACTCTGTTAGTGATACTCTCAATTGAGTTTTTAATTTGTTTTATCATTTCCTTCATTTCTAGAATTATTGTTTGATTTTTTTTTATAATCTCTATCTCCTAATTAAGATGCTTAATTTCTTTTTATATCTGTTTATGTAATTCATTTTCAATGTGTTCTTTCACTGTTTGGTTTTGATGTCTCGTATCCTCTTTAAGGTTCCATTCCATCTGTCTAAGGTATTTCTTGAGTTCTTTATATGACCATTTTTCTGATGACTCTAGGTCCTTCTGAATATTTAGGCTGTCCATCATTGTTTGTACTCCTTTTCTTCCTTGCTTTTTTATGCTGCTCATGTTACTTCTTGTTTTGTTTGACTGCTGAGTTACTGCTTACTCTTATAAATTTATTTGATGCTTGGGAGGAAAGATATTAGAAGGGAAGGGAAGAAGTCACTAAAGAGAATGAGAGTAGACAGGTAGAATTCAAGGAAGGGAGAATAAGAAAATTGAAAAGAAATGAAAAGACAAAAGAAAAAAAATAGAAAATAAAGAAAGAAAAAAAATTTAAATAATAATTATAATTAAAAAATGAAAATTAAAATTTAAAATAATATTAATAATAATAATGATAAAATAAAAAATAAAAAAATAAAAACATTAAAAAAGTTAAAGAACAACAACAACAAAAATGAAAATGAAAGAAATATAAAAAAATATAAATTAAAAAAATAATAATAATACATGCAGTCATAGAGTTCAATTAACTTCTCTTTCAGCATGTGGAGCTGTGTGCACTGGGCCAAGCTCCTCCTCTGAATAAGTGGGAACCAATCACTGTGCAGCAGCTCTTCCTCCCAGACTTGGCGGATCTCCAATCCTGAGTGCCTAGGGCCTTCTCTTGTGCTTCCTCAAGCCATGCCCTGATCACCTGTGATGCTCACCACAATAGTGGTTACAAGCCAGAACTCTACTCCTGGCAGCCCTGTTTTCATGAACGCCTGTGCACACTCTCCCTGTTTGCCTCCCACAGACCCTAAGTTTGTAGAGCTTGGGGCTGAGGACCCCCAGCGAATTTTCTTGCCCTCTGGGAGCCACGCCACCGGTACGTGGTGTAAGAGACCTCAATTGTCAGCACTTGTGGGATCAGGAGCCCGGAATTCCACGCCGCTAGTCCCGAGCCAATCCTGATTCCCTAGGTCTGGCTATCGCGCTCACGGGAGAGCTGGGAGAGGCCCTTACGGCAGAGCTGGGAGGGGCCCTTAAGGTTTCCCCGCTGTGTTGAGAGAGATGGCTAGGGGATTACACACCTGTCACGCTGGTTTCAATGAAGTTATCTCCTCTGCCCGTGACATCATTTCTATGCTATGGTGGTATCCCATGCAAATGGTGACCGTTTGTTCCCTTTGCAAGGTAACCAACGCAACGGGTGGGTCCTGACTGTCTCTCCCAAGCGCCGTTTCAATCCTGTGGCCACTGCCTTTGAAGGCTTGGTTGGCTTTTACCTCTGAAAGTTCAGAAGGGCCGAACAGTTATTTCAGAGGGATCTTAGTGCTGAGTCACGAGAACCAGGCAAACCGGAGGTTGAATGCAGCCGATCCAGGCTCGGTGTGTGTTCTGAGGGGCCCAGAATGTTCGCACCAGATCCACATTAGGTCAACATTGCCTAGTGATTCTGAGCAAACAGCATTTAGACAGTTTACGACTCCCGATGCCCGCGCAGCTGAAGAGGTCAGAGACTTGATTTTTCCATGCCTGCCTTCATGATGGATTTCCTGTATTGCTACTTTTTTATATCTGTGCATGTGAGTGTGTATGTATGAGAGTGTATATATATATATATATATATATATATATATACACTCTCCAGATTTTTTAAAATATGAAATATATGTGTCTTATTATACACTCCCTAAATTCATTCATATTCATATATGTGTATTTATAATCAACTTTCCACAAGATTATTCTCAGAAATAATCATCCACCTGAAATACATATTTGTTTTCTAGTACTGAAAACTAAATTCAGTGAAAGGTGCAAACAAAACCTAATATTTCTACAGTTACTGAGCTAGTTTAACATCAATGCAAGTATATTCTTAGGGGACATGATGTGTATTTTGATTTTCATTTTTATTCAACACTTATACGTTACGATGTCTTCAGTTTATGCACATCATAGGATATATATTTCATTCAAAAGTTAGAAAATTTATAGGCATTTGTTTCACGATCAATCACTTTCTGATTCAGAACACATGATTCTTCTATGTTTCTTGACTGGTCTTTTCATGAGACTTCTTTCCAAACACATTATTTTCGTTTAACATCATCACTTATAAAGCAAAACTCAAACACCCTTCATGATAAACCATAATCCTAATATTACCATTAGATATATAACTGGTTGAAATGAATGATTATATATCAATATAAGATTTCTTATATATTTTCAGATTTCAATTCAATCCATTATTTAAAGTGGAACCAGATACATTATTTATTCATATTATCGTCTATTCATGCATTATCTCTATATTCATAGACACAGGGTACACCTCTTTGTACCCCTAATACTAATGTATATGTCTTCAAAATATTGCTCCCAGACATGGTGAAAGAAATACTCATGTTACCTGATCTACATATACATTTTACCACCGAAATATTCTGAACAAAAAAAAATGTAAAGGTCACACTTATGATTGTACCAAAGCCTAAAAGGAAAGTGAACATGGATAAGTAATAACATCCGTGTCCAGGTTGCCTAATGCTCTCAAATGTCAATCCCATTGGTGACAACATATTTGTTTTTTCCTATGATTATATATTCAAACTCAACCCTGTTGAAAATGTCTAATCCTATCACTCATTTATACTTTGCCTGATTTCGTTATGTCTCTATTGATACCTGCTTTTCTACATAATTTCCCCAGTTCATCATTGTGAAAGACTCTTCACATGTACTGACATTTACATTCACTCTCTAAACGAAACCCTATTGCTAAAGAAGCTTTTTATTCCAAATCATATTCTCACTCTTCTTCCTAAACCTACCGACTATCTTTCTAATCCTACCGACTATCCCTTTTTAACTGGATGTTCTCTTCTACATTCAATCATCCAAGGTACAAGGTCCTATGCCATTGTATATCGATTTAACTGAGACAATTGTACAGAACGTAATTCAACACTATGCATCCCAATCAAGGGCCCAATGCCCTTCTGGGCTTCAAATCTTTCTTAGATTTCCGTTTTCATACATATATTTCACTTATATATTCTTATAAATATCGCAGGTACCCAATCCCTTTATTCATCCTGCAGAATGATTCCTAACCCAAATCAAACATATAATGAACCCTAACCATACACTAACTTTACCGAAGAGCAGGGACAGAGTTGGTTTTAAAATACAGGAATGTAGGGTATCTTCACCTGCTGAGAACCTCAAATGTTCATGCAGAAATGATCCCTGGTGAAGATGAAGGCAGCTATGAAATACCTCAGAAAGCAAAAGTCATCTTCCATGGCAGTCATCCTGGTCGGGTTGAAGGGTTGTGTCTGAATCACTCTCTCTTCTTAATGTATACAAGATGGAAAAAACCAGTTCTGTGTGGAGAGCTGTTCTGGGGTGCTTATGATTGATATAACATTCTAACTTGTGAAAGTGTTACAGGAAAACAGGGGCAGCCTCCACCTAAAGGGACTTTTGGAAGCAACTGTTAGGGCAAAGTGGTTGCCAAGGCAGTGATGTAATTCAGATCCTGAAGGAAGTGACCTCACCTCACTTCCTTGGTGATGAAACTCTCTGAACTTGGGATCCAGGAAGCCAGGAACCCAGACACAGTCCCTGTCCCAGTCCCAGTGGTCTCATATGTTTGGATTTACCAAGGACAGAGTCAGTCTTTCTTTGAACCTACAGATGTGAGGATGGCCAAATGCCAGGAAACCTTTGAAGAGGGGCTTTTCCTCAGAAAGCAGGTAGTGTCTCACCACTGGCTCTTGACAACTTCACAGAGTTGGCCAAGCAGACCAGAACTGAGACAGGAGAGGTCATTTTGGGGAAACATAGTATGGCCCACCAGTCAGAGGACACTCCGGAGAGTCACAGACCTACTTGGGGGAAGGAGGTGCCTTTGTGGGTGTGGGTGTGATTTTGTGGTTTTGTCTCAAGTTCTCAGAATAGGTGGGAAAGGCAGTTTGTTTGGTTTGGAGTGGACTACTTTTAGTAAGTCCTTTGACAAGGCGAGTGTCTGTGTATCCCATTGTGTTCATGATTGTAGACATTAGAAGAGAGAAGGCATCAATGGATGTTTCCTGTCTACTAGAAAGCTTGCCAGCATTCATTGTGCCCAATATATGAGTGGAATCAGGCTTGCCTTATGGATGGGCAACACCTACTAGCTTCATAATTTCCTGTTTTCTCCTTCAATTCTGGCAACACTCCAGAATAGTATCATGGTTTTGTGTCCAAGATATGTACCACCTCCAATATCTGTGACATGGCCATGTACTAGATAGTTGAAGGGAATGGCTAGCATCTCAGAAATCTCAGATATCAGTTGACGAGGAAAGTCTCAGTGGAGAAACCCTGCTTTGGTCCTTTTGCTTACCTATTGTTCTGTTGCCCTGAATGTCAGGAAGAACTTTGCCTCAAGCCACCACTTTGTGAAGCCTGAAGAAAACAGTTTTCAAATGCAAATGAATGGGCATCACGTGTGGATCCATGCTTAATTGCTTTGAAAAGGGATATGTCTGAATCAGTCTCTTGGCCCTGTGTGAGGCTGAGGCTTAGATTCTCAGCACCTGATGGATCTAAAGATACATCCCATGCATGCATCGAAAACCAAAATGGCAAAAAGATCAGATATTGTTGATTAACTTTCTTGCCTTCCTCTGGTAGGTTCCTGACATCCATCAAGTGAGAACAGGGATCCTTTGGGTCAAATGAGTTCTTCAAAACCCAGCAGAGGCTAGCCCATAGGTGCTTGTTTTTCTCATGACTCCAATTCACTTAAAGAATCTAAACCTCAAAGTCAGTAGGCCTCAAGTTGGAGAAGCTAAGCAGTATTAAAGGAAGGCCTATTTGATCACTCCTGGTTTACAGGAAGGGTGTCCATGCCACCCTGACTTTAGGCAAATGAGGTGCAGGAAGCTTATTTTGGACACTGACGTGGGCTGCTCCCCTCATGGAAACCTCCAGCCACAGGTTATGATGAGTGTATATATGGAAGAAGATTTGGGCCATGTGGGAGTCTTTGGGATTTAATTGTGGACATTTGAATGGTGGTTTGAAGAGATGTCTGGGTCCACGTGGGCTTGCACCCTGGTGTGATTCCCCTTAGAGACTGAGTTGTGGTACTGATCTCAGAGAAGTATTGCCATGAATTGTGTTGGGATTTTAGATGGCCATGCATGAGAGTTGCCCTTGGAAAGACATCTAGGCCCAAGTTGACTTTCCACAGATCACAGGGAATCTCAGCCATGATATCACATGATTTTATTCTTAAAGACTTGGCAGCCATTTTTGAGAGTCAAAACACACATGGACCTCACATTGTAGACCTCAATGGGCCTGGCTTAATCTGACATTTTGGCCACTCTTTGGGAAGCCTTGCCTGTGAGAATTCTCCAGAGTTTTCATTGAAATGAACTTACTCACCATTTAATGGTTCCTGAATAAATTGAAACCCACAGTGCCTCCAACTTCTTCCTTGAAAATTGGCTAGATAAATACCATAAAAATTTTTGAAATTCCCATGACTGGGTGGCACTGGAGAACATTTGGATGTCCTGTTGCTGATCATGAGTATGTAAGACAGTGCCTTGATTGACTTGGTTTTATGAAAATGGTGTAGAACAGAGATGCCAGGAAGTTGGATCCTGTTGAGTAGTTGTCCTAGAGCAGTGGTTGGCAGGTGTGTGATAAAACATCTGTGTTGGGCCATGTGGATCTGCCATTGTCTTGCAAATGGATTGTGACTGACATTTTGAAGCCAGTAGACTCTTATATGTAAAAGCATATTGTTATATGGAGAGGTTTCAGGGCAATGTTCAGAATCAGGTTGCTATGGTCAATGGGGCAAGCAATGTGGGATAGAAGCCTGGTTGGTGCATTCTCCTGCAGAACCCGACCCACCACAATTGACAGAACTCACTTCAGCACTGTGTCCCTGTTGAACTCCTTGTATTTCATGAAGCAAATTCCAAACTCCCAGTGCAGCAGCAAGAAACACCACGAATAGTGGAGGATGACCAAATGGATTTACAGTCCACACGGGGAGACACTTAGACCCCAGTGGCCACAAGTTACATACAAATAGAAAATTCAGCACTGATGCCTCATGTTCATTGGAAAATAAGAAACAATGTCATTCATGTCACATAGATGAAGACCCAGCTTTGATGGTCTCACTCCAAATGAAGCTAATGCTCCTGACAACAGCATATATTTCATTGCCCAACCTTAGAGGCAGTTTCTCCAGATGTCAGGCTGGCAGAACTTCATGTTTGTGGAGTGTTTACCCTGTCCCTTACTTTTGGAAACTCCTCTACCACCTCCAAATTTGTGAACTCCTGAGCATTTTCCATTCCACATATGTATTCACAGATTTTCTAACTCCTCTCCTCTAATTGTGTCTTATGTGGGGCGAAGGTAATGTCAAGGCATTGTTATGAATGAGAGTGGGAAGTTTTTTGTGTAGCACATATTTGCATATACATTGGATACATTTTCAAATTTTCCTATCGAAATACTGAATCCCTGACACTAACACATACCCTAATAGACTTTGACTTCTAATCCTAATATTATGGAGAAAAATAACCCAAACAGAATAGAAATACAAGAGGTTCACAGGAGGCATGGTGTATAGTTGGACTTGCCTTTCGTATGATAAATGGTAGGTGTTATAAATCTAGCGAATTTTAATTGAAATAGTCCTCCATGTGTTTTAAAAGTTAACAAATATGTGAATAACTGTCTCCCTTTCTCTGTAGCCTATTCATCACATGTATTTTTATATGCACATATCGAATTCTACCTGGTATAACTCGTACATTTTGTGAGGTGGCTGGCTTGGCAGATACAAATTGTGAGAAGAGATCACTCCTACTAAATGCTGTTGGAACCGAAAATTCAAGATACGGGTGAGCTTCTTAGTTGAACGACATAAATCCATGTTCATTAAAATGAATATTTTTGGATCTGTGGATGATATATATTTCATGGTGAATTTCGATTGGCATACATAATGCTACTTTTTTAATGTCTCTGTGTGTATGTATATATATACATATATATATTTTTTTTTTCACTCTGCAGATTTTTCAAAATATGAAGTATATTTTTCTTATTATACACTCCCTAAATTCATTCATATTCATGTATGTGGATTTATAATCAACTTTTCAAACGATTTTTCTCAGAAATATTCATCCACCTGAAATACTTATTTGTTTCCTAGTACTGAAAACTAACTTCAGGGGATCATATGATGGCTGCGAAGGGAGTGCATCACCCCCATATACCGCATCACTGTGCGGGAGAATGACGAGTTAGAATGGCTAAAACCTATCTTGTTAGGAATTTCCAGCAAAATTGTGGTTCTCCAAAACCTAGTGTACTAATTTCCATCTCACGAGGATCAGCTACGGGAACTCAAACGCGAGTGATTTGTCCTCACAGAAGGTCATGTGGCTTATTCAGGAAATCGCTCCGTGGCTAGAGTCTGTGGTGCGTGCTGGGAAACGACGAGATAGCAACGCAAATATACAGTGGTGCAGATACTGTGGGCTCCTGCCAGGTATGCAATCACTGTGCTCAGTGCTGAATTCTGGGTTTGAGACGGGGAAGCATGCAGTCCAACTCGTTTCTCTGCACCAGTCAGACCACAGAGGAACCCAGCGGCCACCATCTTGGAGAGGTGACGTCACCATCCCTGTTTTCGACTGATCGCAGCTTATTCAGCTATAGAACCGGTAATTTCAGGATGCCATTCACCTTTGTCTTGCAGACAAATTACTCAGGCTCAGTGCTAGAGAACCCGCAGAAACTGCGTCTTGGAGCCTGCTTCTATTAGAACATACACCGAGCCCAGAGCGGCCGAATTCCGCCTCCCGGAACTGATCTGGCCCTGGGCTAAAGAACCTGCGGAAACTGCTTCTCGGTCCGGGTCTTGCTGAATACTGTGGAGGTAAATATCAACCGAGCCTTCATAGGGAGTGCAACAGGATTGAGACGGGGCTTGTGAGTGCCGGTCAGAACTCACCCATTGCTTTAGTCACCCAGCAAAGGGAACAAAATGCTGCCTTTTGCATGGGATACCAACATGGCAGAGATCTGATGTCATCAGAAAGCAGCAGAGGAGATAACTTCATTGATACCATCGGTGACAGAAACAGTTGGTCTCCTGGTAAAGAAAGTGAGTCACAAACACCCGGGTCTCTCTCACTTTGTCATCAAGCCAGAGGGGCAGAGCAGAGCCGCCGCCCATGCCCGGAACAGGCCCAGCGACACACCTGCATGGTAGTCACGTCACCCCAATTGGAATAGAGGCAGAGCAGAGCCGCCGCCCTTGCCCAGAACAGGCCCAGTGACCCGCAGGCATGGTAGTCAAATCACCCGAATTGGAATAGTTGCAGAGCAGAGCCTTCTCCCTCACCTAGTACAATCCCTGTGGCCCACCGGCATGGTAGTCAGGTCACCCCAATATTAGTAGGGGCAGAGCAGAGCCTTCGCCCGCACCCAGAACAGGCCCAACAACCTGCCGGCATGGTAGTCACGACCCCCCAAATGGAGTAGTGGCAGAGCAGAGCCATCACCCGCACCCGCAAGGTAGGCACACCTGCACCTGACTGGCAGAAGAGGCCCATCGCCCTGCCAGAGCGGCAAACACTTCACCCCATTTGGAATAGGAGCAGAGCAGATCCGTTGCCCATGCCCACAAGGTAGGCAGACCTGCGACAAACTGGCGGAACAGGCCCAGCAACACACCTGCATGGTAGTCAGGTCACCCCAATTGGAGTAGGGGCAGAGCAGAGCCGCCGCCAGCACCTACAAGGTAGGCAGACCTGCGACTGATTGGCAGAACACCCCAGGGGTCCACGGGCCTGGTAGACACGTGACACCAATTGGAGGAGGGGCAGAGCAGAGCCGCCTCCCGCGCCTGCATGGTAGGCAGACCTGCAACCGATCAGGAAAACAAGCCCAGCGGCCCGTCAGCAAGGTAGTTAGATCACCCTAATTGGAGGAGCAGCACAGCCCCCCTGCGCCCATGCAAGGGAGACTTTGCAACTATACAAGAGCAATATAAATATATAGGAGGAAATTTTCAAAATTACAACAGTTTCACCAAGCAGAAAGAAAAGCGAGCAGTATGATAAGACAAGGAAAAAAGGACCACAAGCAATGCAGGTCAGCACAACTTTAGAAGAGGTAATAGCTGCAGTAAATGGAATGTCAGATAAAGAACTCAGGATATACATGCTTCAGATGATCTGGAGTCTCAAGGAAGACATTAGACAGCAAAATCAGACAATGAAAAATCACTTCGACAATGAATTACATAAACAAATCCAAGAAGCAAAAGATCAGCTATACAGGGAGATAGAGGTTGTAAAAAATAACAAACAGAAATCCTAGAAATGCAGAAAGCAATAAACCAACTTAAAAACTCAATTGAGAATACTACCAGCAGAGTAGAACACTTAGAAGATAGAACATCAGACAATGAAGACAAAGTATTCCAACTTGAAAAGAACATAGACAGCTCAGCAAGACTGTTAAGAAACCATCAACAGAATATCCAAGAAATACGGGATAACATAAAGAGACCAAACTTAAGAGTCATTGGAATACAGGAAGGTATAGAGGTCCAAACCAAAGCAATGAGCAATGTATTCAATGAAATAATACGAGAAAACTTCCCAGACTTGAAGAATCAGACTGACTCCCAAGTCCTAGAAGCCTACAGGACGCCGAATGTGCAAAATCATAAGAGATCCACACCTAGACACATTATAATGAAGATGCCCAACGTACACAATAAGGAGAGAAATTTAAATGCTACAAGAGAAAAAAAAAGCAGATTACATTTAGGGGTAAACCAATCAGGATAACAGCTGATCTTTCAACACAGACTCTGAAAGCTAGAAGATCCTGGATTAACATTTTTCAAACACTGAAAGAAAATGGATTCCAACCAAGAATTGTGTATCCAGTGAAATTAAGCATCAGGATGGAAGATAAAATCATAACCTTCTATGTTAAAAAAAAAGTTAAAATAAATTGTAGCTAGAAAACCATCTCTTCAAAACATCATCGGCAAAATATTACAGGAAGAGGAAATGGAAAATAACAATAAAAACCAACAGTGGGAGGTAGTACAGTAAAAGGGGGAAATAATCAATGTAGAAAACAATCCATGTTTAATAACATAAATAAACAAATAGGGCTGGAAGAACAACCATTATCTCAATAATAACCGTAAATGTTAATGGCTTAAACTCACCAATTAAGAGACACAGGCTAGTAGAATGGATCACAACACAAGACCCAATAATATGCTGCCTACAGGAGACGCATTTGATAGGAAAAGACATACATAGACTGAAGGTGAAAGGTTGGGAAAAATCATATCACTTATATGGACTTCGGAAACAAGCAGGAGTGTCCATACTCATATCAAATAAAATAGATTTCAAGCCAAAGTTAATCAAAAGGGATAAAGAGGGACACTACATACTGCTCAAGAGAACCATACACCAACAAGACATAACCATTATAAATATATATATGCCCCAAACAATGGTGCAGCTATGTCCATCAAACAAACTTTTTTCAAGATCAAGAGTCTAATAGACCACCATACAATAATCATGGGAGACTTCAACACACCTCTCTCACCACTGGACAGGTCTTCCAAACAAAAGTTGAAATAGAAAACTATAGAACTCAATAACACAATTAATAACCTAGACTTAATTGACATATATCGAATATACTCCTCAACATCAAGCAGTTACATTTTTCCTCAGCAGCACATGGATCCTTCTCAAAAATAGATCATATATTATGTCACAGGGCAATTCTTAGACAATATAAAGAAGTAGAGATAATACCATGCATCTTATCTGATCATAATCTAATATAAACTAAAAATCAATGATAAACGAAGGAAGGAAAAATCATGCATCACTTGGAGAATGAACAATAGGTTACTGAATGATCAATGGGTTATAGAAGACATCAAGGAGGAAATTAAAAAATTCTTAGAGATAAATGAAAACACAGGCACAACATATCAGAATCTATGGGACACACTGAAATCCGTTCTAAGAGGAAAATTCATTGCTTGGATTTCATTCCTTAAAAAAAGAAAAAAAAAACAAAACAAATAAATGATGTCATACTTCATCTCAGAATCCTAGAAAAAGAAGAGGAAAACAACAGCAAAATAAGGAGAAGGTAAGATTTAATTAAAATCAAAGCTGAAATTAATGAAATCGAAACAAAAGAAACAATTGAAAAAATTGAGAAAACTAAAAGTTGGTTCTTTGAAAAAATAAATAAAATCGACAGACCCTTAGCCATGCTAATGAAGAGAAGAAGAGAGAAAACTCAAATTACTAGCATACGGGATGAAAAGGGCAACATCACATGTTAAGGTATATAAACAAGTCAGGATGGCACCTGGTATTTTGCCAGAGAAATGTTAGGGTCTGTAAACAAGTCTGGATGGCGCCTGGAAAAATGCCATAGAGAGTGGTTTGTGAAGTAACAAAAGCAAGCCATTAAGTGTGGAGATTCCTTATTGGTTCACTGCTGGATCTATTTTATGCTAATTAGATAAGCTATATAAAATGTATAAATATCGCTCAGATGCTACAATAAACGGCTTCCATTCCTGCTGTATCAATCTACACAAGTTATTTGTCACCCCCTGGCAATCACAGCAGATATTTCTGAAATACAGAAGATAATCAGAAATTAATTTGATTCGTTATACTCCAATATAATAGAAGATAGTGAAAGCATCGAAAAATTTCTTAAGTCATATGATCTGTCCAGATTGAGTCAGGAGGATATAGACAACCTAAACAGACCAGTATCAATTGAGGAAATAGAAGAAACCATCCAAAGATTACCAACTAAGAAAAGACCAGGACAGTATGGGTATACAGCAGAGTTTTACAAACCCTTTAAATATGAACTAATACCAATACTTTTCAAGCTATTTCAGGAAATTGAAAAAGAGGGAGATCTTCCAAATTCATTCTACCAGGCCAATATCACCCTGATTTCTACACCAGACATAAACACTTCAAACAAAGAAAACTACAGACCAATATCCCTAAGGAATCTAAATGCAATAATCCCTAATTAAATTCTGGTGAATCAGATACAAAAACATATTAAAAAAATTGTGCACCATGATCAAGTAGGATTCATCCATGGAATACAAGGCTTGTTCAATATACGAAAATCAATAAATGTTATTCACCACATCAATAGACTTAAAAATAAGAACCATATGATCATCTCGATAGATGCACAAAAAGCATTCGACAAAGTACAGCATCCCTTTATCTTCAAAACTCTAGAAAAACTAGGAATTACAGGATCATACCTCAATATTGTAAAAGCAATCTATGCTAATCCTCAAGCTAGCATCATTCTGAATCTAGAAAAATTGAAGGCATTCCCTCTAAAATCTGGAACAAGAATGGGATGCCCTCTCTCACTACTTCTGTTCAATACAGTTCTCGAAACACTGGCCAGAGCAATTAGACAGACGGAAGAAATTAAAGGCATAAAAATAGGAAAAGAACAACTTAAATTATTACTATTGCAGATGACATGATTCTATACCTAGCAGACCCAAAAGGGTCTACAAAGAAACTAATAGAGCTAATAAATGAATGCAGCAAAGTGGCAGGATATAAAATCAACACGCATAAATCAAAGGCATTCCTCTATATCAGGGACAAATCCTCTGAAATGGAAATGAGAACAACCACTCCATTCACAATATCCTAAAAAAAAAAAAGATGGGAATCAACCTAACAAAAGAGGGGAAAGTCTCATACAATGAAAACTACACAACCCTAAAGAGAGAAATATAAGAAGATCTTAGAAGATGTAAAAATATACCCTGTTCATGGAAAGGCAGAACTAACATCATCAAAATGGTGATATTACCAAAATTTCTCTATAGGTTTAATGCAATGCCAATCAAATCCCAAAGGCATTTCTTGTAGAAATAAAGAAAGCAATCATGAAATACATATGGAAAAATAAAAGTTCCAGAATAGCAAAAACAATGCTAGGCAGGAAGTGTGAATCAGGCGGTAGAGCGATACCAGACTTCAAACTATACTACAGAGCAATAGTAACAACAATAGCATGGTACTGGTACCAAAACAGGCTTGTGGACCAATGGTACTGAATAGAGGACACAGAAACCAATCCACAAAACTACAACTATCTTATATTTGATAAAGGGGCTAAAAGCATGCAATGGAGGAAGGATAGCATCTTCAACAAATGGTGTTGGGAAAACTGGAAATCCATATGTAACAAATTGAAACTGAATCCCTTTCTCTTGCCATGCACAAAAGTTAACTCAAAATGGATCAAGGAGCTTGATATCAAATCAGAGACACAGTGTCTGATAGAAGAAAAATTTGCTTACGATGTACATACTGTGGGGTCGGGCTCCAAATTCCACAATAGGACACCCATAGCACAAGAGTTAATAACTAGAATCAACAAATGGGACTTACTCAAACTAAAAAGTTTTTTCTCAGCAAAAGAAACAATAAGAGAGGTAAATAGGGAGCCTACATCCTGGGAAGAAATCTTTACTCCTCACACTTCAGATAGAGCCCTAATATCCAGAGTATACAAAAAACTCAAAAAATTAGACAATAAGATAACAAATAACCCAATCAACAAATGGGCTGAGGACCTCAACAGACACTTATCAGATGAGGACTTACAATCAATCAACAAGTACATGAAAAAATGCTCACCATCTCCAGCAGTCAGAGAAATGCAAATCGAAACCACCCTAAGATACCATCTCACTCCAGTAAGATTGGCAGCCATTATGAAGTCAAACAACAAGTTCTGGCAATGATGTGGGGAAACAGGTACACTTCTACATTGCTGGTGGGACTGCAAATTGGTGCAGCCAATTTGGAAAGCAGTATGAAAATTTCTTGGAAAGCTGGGAATGGAACCACCATTTGACCCAGCTATTCCCCTACTCAGTCTATTCACTAAAGACCTAAAAACAGCATGCTACAGGGACACTGCTACATCGATGTTCATAGCAGAACAATTCACAACAGCAAGACTGTGAAACCAACTTAGATAACCTTCAATGAAAGAATGGATAAAATACTGTGGCATTTATACACAATGGAGTATTACTCTGCATTGAAAAATAAAAAAAAATCATAGAATTTGGAGGGAAATGGATGGCATTAGAGCAGATTATGCTAAGTGAAGCTAACCAATCCTTAAAAAACAAATGCCAAATGTCATCTTTGATATAAGGAGAGTAACTAAGAACAGAGGAGAGACGAAGAGCATGACAAGATGATTAACATTAAAGCGGGATGAGAGGTGGAAAGGAAAGGGAGAGAGAAGGAAAATTGCATGGAATTGGAAGGAGACCCTCAGGGTTATACAAAATTACATACAAGAGAAAGTGAGGGGAAAGAGAAAAATAATACAATGGGGACAAATTTATTACAGTAGAGGGGGTAGAGAGAGAAGAGGGGAGGGGTGGGGAGGGGAGGGGGGATAGTAGAGGATAGGAAAGGCAGCAGAATTCAATAGACACTAGTATGGCAATATGTGAATCAATAGATGTGTAACTGATGTGATTCTGTAATCTGTACACGGGGTAAAAATGGGAGTTTATAACGCACTTGAATCAAAGTGTGAAATATGTTATAACAACAACTATGTAATGTTTTGAACAACCATAAATAAAAATGAAATATAACTAACTATGGTGAATAATGCATGCAATCCTAATATTTCTACAGTAACTGACCCAGTTTAACTTCAATGCAAGTAGATTCCTATGGGACATGATATGTACTTTGACCTTAATTTTTATTCAACACTGGTACATTACTATTTCATCAGTTTATGCACATCACAGGATATATATTTCATCCACAATTTAGGAAAGTTATAGGCATTTGTTTCACTTTCAATCAATTCCAGCTTCAGAACACATGGATTCCTCCATATTTCTTGACTGGTCTTTTCATGAGACTTCTTTCCAAACACATTATTTTCGATTTCCATAAACACTTTTGAAACAAAACTCACACACACTTCATGATAAACAATAACCCTAAGATTACCATTATATATGTAACTGGTTGGAGTGAATGATTGTATGTCAATATATGATTTCCTATATATTTTAAGATATCAATTCAATCCATTATTTAAAGAGAAAAAAGTTATATTATTTATTCACACTATGGTCTATTCATGCATTATCTCTATATTCATTGACACAGGGTACACCACTTGGTACCCACAATACTAATTTATGTGTCCTCAAATATTGCTCCCAGAAATGGTGGAAGAAATACACACATCATATGATCTACATATATATTTGATCACAATAATTTTCTGGGCACAAAATGCAAAGGTCACACTTATGATTGTACCAAATCCTAAATTGAAAGTGAACATGGCTTACTAAAAACATCCATGTCCAGGTTGCCTAATGCTTTCAAATGTCATTCCTATTGGTGACTACATATTTGTTTCTTCCTAAGATTATGTATTCAATCTCAACCCTGTTGAAAATGTCTAATCCTATCACTCACTATATAATTGCCTCATTTCGTAATGTCTCTATTGATATTTTCCTTCCTACATATTTTCCCCAGTTAATCATTGTGACTGACTCTTCACATGTGCTGAAATTTATATTCACTCTATAACCGAAACCCTAATGCTACAGAACTTTTTGTCCAATTTTTATACTCACTCTTTTTTTATAAACCTACCGACTATCTTCCTAATCCCACCGACTATCTCAATTTGAGTGGATGTTCTCTTCTAAAATCAAACATCCAAGGTATAAGGTCCTATGCCATTGATTATCAATTTATCTGAGACATCTGTGTAGAACGTAATTAAAAGCTAAGTATCCCAATCAAGGGCCTAATGCCCTTCTGGGCTTCAAATCTTACCAACATTTCTGTTTTCATACTTATATTTCACCTCTATAATCTTATAAATATCACAGGTTCCCAATACTATTAATCATCCTGCAGAAGGATTCGTAATCCAAATCAAACATGTTAATAACCCTAACCATACACTCTTCCCTCAACCTAACTTTACAGAAGAGCAGGGACAGAGTTCGTCTTACAATACAGGAATGTAGGGGATCTGCCTCCTGCTGAGAACCTCAAAGGTCCATGCAGGTTTGATCCCTGGAGAAGATTAGGCAGCTATGAAGGACCTGAGAGAGAAAAAGTTATCTTCCATCTCAAACAACCTTTCCAAATGAAGGGTTTTGTCTGAATAAGCCTCTCTCTTCTTAATGTAGAGAAGATGGACCATACCAGGCATGTGTGGAGAGCTGTTCCTGGGTGCCTATGGTTGATATACCATTCTAACTTTTGAAAGTGTCACAGGAAGTAAGGGCTGCCTCCATCTCATAGTACTATTGGAAGCAACTGTTAGGACAAAGTGGTTGCCAAGGCAGTGACCTCATTAAATTCCTGAAGAGATTAATCTCACCTCACTTCCTTGGTGATGAAACTCTCTGAACTTGGGATCCGGGAAGCCAGGCACGCAGAGCCAGTCCCATTCCCAGTCCCAGTGGTCTCACTTGTTTGGATTTAACAAGGACAGAGTCAGTCTTTCTGAGTACCTACTGATGTGAGGATGGACAAATGTCAGGAAAGCTCTGAAGAGAGGCCTTTCCTGAGAAAGCAGGTAGTGGCTCACAGCTGGCTAGTGACAACTTCACAGATTGGGCCAATGAGACCATATCTGACACAGGACAGGCGATTTCATCAGAACATAGTATGGCCCACCAGTCAGAGGACACTCCTGATAGTCACAGACCTACTTGGGGGAAGGAGCTGCCTTTGTGTGTGTGGGTGTAGGTTTGAGGTTTTGTCTCATGTTCTGAGAATAGGTAGGAAAGGCAGTTTATTTGTTTTGGAGTGAACTGTTTCTGGTAAGTCGTTTGACAAGGCCAGTGTCTCTATGTCTGTGTATCCCACTGTGTCCGGGGTTTTAGACATTAGAAAAGAGAATGAATCATTGTATGTGTTCTGACTAGTAGAAAGCTTCCCAAGATTCATCTTGCCCAATTTATGAATGGACTGTGGCTTGACTTATGCGTGGGCAACTCCTACAATCTTGCTAAGTTCCTGTTTTCTTCCTGAATCCTGGCCAATTTCCAGAATAGGCTCATTTTTTTGTGTCCAAAATATGTACCACCTCCAAGCTCTGAGACTTGGCCATGTACTGGATAGCTGAAGGGAATGGGAGCATCTCAGAAAACTCAGATATGAGTGTGACCAGAAAATTCTAATGGAGAAACCCTGCTTTGGGCCTTTTGCTTACCAATTGTTCTGTTGCCATGAATGTCCGGAACATCTTTGCCTCAGGCCACACCTTTGTAGAGCCAAAAGAAATAGTTTTCAAACAGAAATGAAAGGGCATCACCTCTGGCTCTTTGCTTAATTGCTTTGGAAAGGGATGTGTCTGAATCAGCTTTTTGGCCCTGTGTGAGGCTGCGGCTTAGATTTTTAGCACCTGATGGATCTAAAGAAAGATCCCATGTGTGCATCCAAAACCAAAATGGACAAAAGAGCATTCATTTTGGATGAAGTCTCTCACATTCCTCTGTAAGGTTCCTGACCTTCATCAAGTGAGAATAGTGACCATTTGGTTCAAATGTGTTCCTCAAAACCCTGCAGAGGATAGCCCATAAGTGCTTGATTTTTCTCATGACTCCAAATCACATAAAGACTCTAAGCCCCACAGTCAGTAGGCTTCAAATTGGAGAAGCAGTGCCATCTTAATGGCCAGCCAATTTGATCACTCCTGGTTCACTGGAAGGATGTCCAGGCCATCCTGATTTTAGGCAAATGAGGGGCAAGGGTGGTTATTTTGGACACTGTCTTGGGCCGCACCCCTCATGGAAACCTCCAGCCAGAGGTTATGATGAGTGTGTATTTAGAAAAGATGAGTGACATGTGGGAGTGTTTTGGATTTAATTGTGGATATTTGTGTGGCAGTTGGAAGACATAACTGGGTCTACCTGGGCTTGAACTTTGGTGTGATTCCCCTTAGAGACTGAGTTCAGAATCTGACCTCAGAAAAGTATTGCCATGTATTGTGTTGGGATTAAAGAGGCCATGTATGAGAGTCACCCTTGGAAACTGAGAACTAGCGCCAGAGTGGCTTTGCACAGAGAACTGGGAATCTCAGCCAAGGTATCACATGATTTCATTCGAAAGACTTGGCAGCCATATTTGAGAGTCAAAACACACATGGACCTCACATTGTAGACCTCAATGGGCCTGGCTAAATGTGACCTTTTGTCCACTCTTTGAGAAGCCTTGCCTGTGAGGGTTCTCCAGAGCTTTCATTGAAATAATCTTTCTCTCCATTTAATGGTTTCTGAATAAATTGAAACCCACAGTGCCTCCAACTTCATCCTTGAAAAATTTCTAGATAAATACCGTGAATTTTTTGAAATTCCCACGACTAGGTTGCACTAGAAAACCTTTGGATGTCCTGCTGCTGATCATGGATGTACCTGACAGTGCCTTGCTTGACTGGGTTTTATGAAAATGGTGTAGAACAGAGGTCCCAGTAAGTTGCAGCCTCCTGAGAAGTGGGCCTAGAGTTGTGGTGGGCAGGAGTGTGATCAAACTTCTGTGTTGGAGCAATTTGGATCTTCCATTGGCTTACAAATGGCTTGTGGCTTACATGGTGCAGCCAGCAGACCCTTATAAGTAAAGGCATCTTGTTATATGGAGAGGATTCAGGGCAATGTTCAGAATCAGGTTGCTATGGACAAGGATGCAATGGGGCAAGCTTTGAGGGATAGAAGATTGGTTGGTGCATTTTTATGCTGTCCCTGACCCACCACACGTGATAGAAGTCCCTCCTGCACTGTGTCCCAGTTGAACTCCTTCTATTTTATGAAGCAAATACCAAACTACCAGTGCAGCAGCAAAAACCCCACAAAAAGTGTAGGAGGGCCAAATGGCTTCACAGTTCAACGGGGAGACACTTAGACCCCAGAGGCCACAGTTTACTTTAAAAGAAAAATATCAGCACTGCTGCCTCATGTTCATTGAAATATCAGAAACAATGTCTTCCAGGTCTCATAGATGCAGACCCAGCTTTGATGGTCTCACTACAAAGAAAGCCAAATCTCCTGAAAACAACATATATTTCAAGTGCCCTATCTCAGAGGCAGTTTCTCAAAAAGCTTTTAGGCCAGCAGAGCTCCATGTTTGTGGAGTGTTTACCCTATCCCTTGCTTTTGGAAACTCCTCTACAACCTCCAAGGTTGTGAACTCCTGAGCATTTTCCATTCCAGATATGTGTTCACTGATTTTCTAACTCTTCTCCTCTAATTTTGTCTTACTTGGGGTGAAGGTAATGTCAAGGCATTGTTCTGGATGAGAGTGGGAGGATATTTGTGCAGCATATATATGCATACAAATTGGATTCATTTTCCAATTTTCATTTTGAAATATTGAATCCCTGACACTAACCCATACCTACTAGACTCAGACAACTCATCCTAATATGATAGAGAAAAATAAGCCAAACCTATAGAAATACAAGCAGTTCATTGGAGGCATGTTGTATAGTTGGACTTGCGTTTTGCATTATATAAGGTAAAAGTTATAAATCTAGTCAATTTTTAATCGAAGAAGTTCTCCCTGAGTTTTTAAACTTAAAAAATACGAGAATTCTTGTTTCCCTTTCTCTTTAGCCTATTCACACTTGTATATTTATATGCACATATAGAATCCTACCAGGTATCACACGTACATTTTTGAGGTGGCTGACTTGGCATATACAAACTGTGAGAAGAGTTCACTCCTCCTAAACGCTGTTGGAAGTGAAAATTCAACCTATAGGGGAGCTTCCTAGTAGAAGAACATTATGCATAAATTCATGTTCAGTAAAATAAATATTTTTGCATCTGTGGATGATATATATTTACTGATGAATTTCGATTCGCATATATATTGCTACTATTAAATGTATGTGAGTGTTTTTTTTTTGTGTGTGTGTATAATATATCTGTACACTCTGCAGATGTTTCAAAATATAAAATATATGTGTCTAATGTAAACCCTCTAAATTCATTCATGTTCATGTATGTGGATTTATAATCAACTTTTCACAAGATTATAATCAGAAATATTCATCCACCTGAAATACATAATTGTTTCCTAGTACTGAAAACTAACTTCAGTGAATGGGGCATACAAATCCTCATTATTCTACAGAAACTGACCCAGTCTAACATCAATGCAAGTAGACTCCTATGGGACATGATATGTAATTTGACGTTCATATGTATTCAACAATGGTACATTATTATTTCTTCAGTTTTTGCACATTTTAAGTTATACACTTCATCCACAAGTTCACAAATTTATAGGCATTTGTTTCAACTTTAATCACTTCTTGCTTCAGAACACAAGTATTGTCAGGGTTTCTTGACAGGTCTTTTCATGAGACTTCTTTCCAAACACATTATTTTAGATTTCCATAATCACTTTTGAAGCAAAACTCACACACTCTTCATGATAAACCAAAACACTAATATTTCCATGAGATATATAACTGGTTGGAATGAATGATTGTGTATCAATATATGATTTCCTTTAATTTTTCAGATATCAATTCAATTCATTATTTAAAGTTCAAAAAAGTTGTATTATTTAGTCACAGTATGTTCTATTCATGCTTTATCTCTATGTTCATAGACACAGGGTACACCTCTTTGTACCACCAATTCTAATTTTAAATATTCAATATATTGCTCCCAGAAATGGTGAAAGAAATACTCATGTCACCTCATTATCACAGTAATATTCTGGACAAAAAAATGGAAAGGTCACTCTTATGATTGTACCAATGCCTAAATGGAAAGTGAACATAGATTACTAAAAACATCCATGTCCAGGTTGCCTAATGCTATCAATTGTCAATCCTGTTGGTGACTACATATTTGTTTCCATCTAATTTATATATTCAAACTCAACCCTGCTGAAAATGACTAATTCTATCACTCACTTTATACTTTGCCTGATTTTGTAATGATTCTATTGATATCTGCTTTTCTACATATTTTCCCCAGTTCACCATAGTGACTGACTCTTCATATGTACTGACATCTACATTCACTCCATAACCGAAACCCTACTGGTAAAGAACATTTGGTCCAAATCCTATACTCACTCTTCTTCCTAAAGCTATCGACTATCTTCCTAATCCTAACGATTATCACTTTTTGCCTGGATGTTCTCTTCTAAATTCAATCATCATAGGTACAAGGTCCTACTCCCTTGTATATCGAATTATCTGAGACATCTTTGCAGAACATAATTCAAAGCTAAGTATCCCAATCAAGGGGAAAACACTTCTGGGCTTCAAATCATACCTAGATTTTTGTTTTCATACTTTTATTTCACATCTATATTCTTGTAAATATCACAGGTTCCCAATACCATTATTCATCACACAGAATGATTCATAACCCAAATCAAACCTGTTATTAACCCTAAGCGCACACTGTTCCCTCAATCTCATTTTACAGAAAAGCAGGGACAGAGTGGTTCTTACAATACAGGAAATTATGGGATCTTCCACCTGCTGAGAACCTCAAAGGTCCATGCAGAAATGATACCTGGAGAAGTTGTAGGCAGGTATGAAGGACCTGAGTGAGCAAATGTCATCTTCCATGGCAAATAACCTGGTCAGGATGAAGGGATGTGTCTGAATCAGCCTCTCTCTTTTTATTGTAGAGAAGATGGACCAAACCAGGCCTGTGTGGAGAGCTGTTCCTGGGTGCCTATGGTTGATATACCATTCTACCTTGTGAAAGAGTCACAGGAAGTAGGGGAAGCCTCCATCTCATGGGACCCTTGGAAGCAACAGTTAGGACAAAGTGGTTGCCAAGGCAGTGACCTCATTCAGTTCCAAAGAATGTGACATACCTCATTTCCTTGGTGATGGAACTCTCTGAAATTTGTATCCAAGAAGCCAGGCACACAGAGGCAGTCCCAGTCCCAGTCCCAGTGGGCTCACTTGTTTGGATTTACCAAGGACAGAGTCAGTTTTCTTGGTACCTACTGATGTGAGGATGGCCTAATGCCAGGAGAACTCTAAAGAGGGACCTTTCCTGAGAAAGCAGGTAGTGGCTAACCACTTTTTCCTGACAACTACACAGAGTTGAACAAGGAAACAAGATCTGAGAGAAGACAGGACATTTCGGGGGAACATAGTATGGCCCGCAGTCAGAGGAAACTCCGGATAGTCACAGACCTACTTGGGGTAAGGAGGTGCCTTTGTGGGAGTGGGTGTGGGTTTGTTGTTTTGTCTCATGTTCTGAGAATAGGTAGGAAAGGCGGTTTGTTTGGTTTGTAGTGGACAGTTTCTAGTAAGTTGTTTGACAAGGCGAGTGTTTCTGTTTCGGTGTATTCCAATGTGTCCGTTGTTGTAGACATTAAAAAGAGAATGCATTAATTGATGTGTCCTGTCTAGTATAAGTCTTCCCATAATTCATCCTGCCCAATATATGAATGGACTGCAGCTTGTCTTATCGATGTGCAACACCTACTATCTTTCTAAGATGCTGTTTTCTTCCTGAATTCTGGCCACTCTCCAGAATAGGCTCATGGTTTTGTGTCCAAAATATGTACCACCTCCAAGCTCTGTGACATGTCCATGTAATGGATAGCTGAAGAGAATGGCGAGCATTTCAGAAAACTCAGATATCAGTGTGACCAGGAAAGTCTCAGTGCAGAAACCCTGCTTTGGGCAATTTGCTTACTAATTGTTGTGTTGCACTGAATGTCAGGAAGGTCTTTGCCTCAGGCCACCCCTTTGTGAAACCTGAAGAAAACAGTTTTCAAATACAAATGAATGGGCATCACCTGTGGCTTCTGGCTTCATTGCTTTGAGAATGGATGTGTCTGAATCAGCCTCTTGGCCATGTGTTTGGCTGTGACTTAGATTCTCAGCACCCTATGAATCTAAAGAATGATCCCATGCGTGCATCCAAAACCATAAGGGCAAAAAATCATTCATTGTGGATGAAGTCTCTTGCCTTCCTCTGTTAGGTTCCTGAACTCCATCTAGTGAGAATAGGGATTCTTTGAGTCAAATGAGTTCTTCAAATCTCTGCAGAGGTGTTTGGGTTTTCGAATAACTTTAAATCACATAAAGAATCTATTCCTGAAATCAGTAGGCCTCAAATTGAAGAAACACAGAAGAATTAACGGCAGGCTTATTTGATCATTGCTGGTTCACAGAAACGGTGTCCAGGCCACCCTGATTTTAGGCAAATGAGGGGAATACGAGCTGATTTTGGACACTGTCTATGGCTGTGCCCCTCATGGAAACATCCAGCCAGAGGTTAAGATGAGTTACTATATGGAATAAGATGAGGGCCATGTGGGAGTGTTTCGGTTTTAATTTTGGTCATTTGTGTGGCATTGGAAAAAATGACTGGGTCCACGTGGGCTTGAACTCTGGTGTGATTCCCCTTAGAGACTGGGTTTTAGAACTGAACACAGAGAAGCATTGCCATGAATTTTGTTAGAATTTCAAGAGGCCACGCATGAAAGTCGCTCTTGGAAATTGAGACCTAGGCCCCGGGTGGATTTCCAAAGAGGCCTGGGAATCTCAGCAAGGATATCACATGATTTTATTCTTAAAGACATGGCAGCCATAGTTGAGAGTCAAAACACACATGGACCTCACATTGTAGACCTCAATGGGCCTGGCCTAATGTGACCTTTTGACCACTCTTTGGAAAGCCTTGCCTGTGAGAGTTCTCCAGAGATTTCATTGAAATGAGCTTCCTCACCATTTAATGTTTGCTGAATGAATTGAAACCCACAGTGCCTCCAACTTCATGCTTGAAAAATGGCTAGATAAATACCATGAAATTTTTGAAATTTCTATGACCAGGTGGCACTGGAGAAACATTGGATGTCCTGTTGCTGATCATGAGTATACCAGACAGTGCCTTGATTTACGGAGTTTCATGAAAATGGTGTAGAATAGGATGGCAGTAAGTTGGAGCCTGCTGAGTAGTGGGTCTAGAGCAGTGGTGGGGAGGTGTTTGATAAAACATCCGTGGTAGGGCCATGTGGATCTACCATTGGATTCCAAATGGCTTGTAACTGACGTGGTACAGCCAGCAGACCCTTATATGTAAAAGCATCTTGTTATATGCAGAGTTTTCAGAGGAAAATTACGAATCAGGTTGATATGGACAAGGGGGAAATGGGGCAAGCTGTGAGAGATCGAAGCTTATTTGGTGCATTCTCTAGCAGACCCTGACCCACCACACGTGACAGAACTCCCTCCAGCACTCTGTCCCAGATTAGCTCCTAGTATTTCGTGAAACAAATACCAAACTCACAGTGCAGCAGCAAAAAAACCACAAAAAGTGGAGGAGGACCATATGGCTTTACAGTCCACACGGGGAGACACTTAGTCCCCAGTGGCCTCAGTTTACCTACAAAGAGAGGATTCAGCACTGCTTCGTCTTGTTCATTGGAAAATAAGAAACCATGTCCTCCAGGTCACATAGATGCAGACCCAGCTTTGATGGTCTCCCTACAAAGGAAGACAAATCTCCTGAAAACAACATATATTTCAAGGGCGGAAGCTCAGAGGCAGTTTCTCAAAAAGTTTTTAGGCCAGCAGAGCTCCATATTTGTGGAGTGTTTACCCTGTCCCTTAGTTTTGCAAACTCCTCTACCACCTCCAAGGTTGTGAACTCCTGAGCATTTTACATTCCAGATATGTATTCACTGATTTTGTAACTCTTTTCCTCTAATTGTGTCTTACTTGGGGTGAAGGTAATGTCAAGGCATTCTTCTGGATGAGAGCGGGAGGATATTTGTGCAGCATATATTTACATACACATTGGATTCATTTTCCAATTTTCCATTCGAAATGCTGAATTCCTGACACTAAGCCATACCTAGTAGACTCAGACTATTCATCCTAATATAATGGGGAAAATTAACCCAACACAATAGAAATACAAGCACTTCAGAGGAGACATGTTGTATAGTTGGACTTGACATTTGCATTATATAAGGTAGGAGTTATAAATGTATTCAAATTTTAATGGACATATTCTCCATGTGTTTTTAAACTTAACAAATATGTGAATTCTTGTTTCCCTTTTCTTTAGCCTATTCACACATGTATATATATATGCATACATAGAATCCTAGCAGGTATCACACGTACATTTTGTGAGGTGCCTGTCTTAGCAGATACAAATTGTGAGAAGAGTTCACTCCTCCTAAATGCTGTTGGAAATAAAAATTCAACCTATAGGAGACCGTCCTAGTCGAACAACGTTATACATAAAGTCATATTCAGTAAAATAAATATTTTTGCATTTCTGGATGACATATATTTACTGATGAATTTCGATTGGCATTTATATTGGTACTTTTTAATGTCTGTGAGTGTTGTGTGTGTGTGTGTGTGTGTGTGTGTGTGTGTGTAGATATAGATATAGATATAGATATACTCTCCAAATTTTTCAAAATATGAAATGTATTGTGTCTAATATACACTCTCTAAATTCATTCATGTTCATGTATGTGGATTTATAATCAACTTTTCACAAGATTATAATCAGTAATATTCATCCACCTGAAATACATATTTGTTTCCTAGTACTGAAAACTAACTTCAGTGAATGGTGCATACAAATCCTAATTATTCTACAGTAACTGACCCAGTCTAACATCAATGCAAGTAGACTCCTATGGGACATGATATGTAATTTGTCATTCATTTGTATTCGACACTGGTACATTATTGTTTCTTCAGTTTTTGCACATCATAGGATATACATTTCATCCCCAAGTTCACAAATTAATAGGCATTTGTTTCAACATTAATCACTTCTTGCTTCAGAACACATGTATTGTCAGGGTTTCTTGACTGGTCTTTTCATGAGACTTCTTACCAAACACATTATTTTGAATTTCCATAATCATTTTGAAGCAAAACTCACAAACTCTTCATGATAAAAGAAATCACTAATATTTCCAATAGATAAATAACTGGTTGGAATTAATGATTGTATATCAATATACGATTTCCTTTAATTTTTCAGATATCAGTTCAATGCATTATTTAAAGTTCAAAAAAGTTATATTATTTATTCACAGTATGGTCAATTCATGCTTTTTCTCTATGTTCATACAAACAGGGTACACCTCTTTGTACAACCAATTCTAATTTTACATCTTCAATATGTTGCTCCCAGAAATGGTGAAAGAAATACTCATGTCACCTCATTATCACAGTAATATTCTGGACAAAAAATGGAAAGGTCACACTTATGATTGTACCAAAGCCTAAATAGAAAGTGAACATGGATTTCTAAAAACATCTATGTCCAGGTTGCCTAATGCTGTCAATTGTCAATTCTATTGGTGACTACATATTTGTTTTTTCCTAATTTATATATTCAAACTCAACCCTGTTGAAAATATCTAATTCTATCACTCACTTTATACTTTGCCTCATTTCGTAATGTTTCTATTGATATCGGCTTTTCTACATATTTTCCCCAGTTCAACATACTGACTGACTCTTCATATGTGTTGACATTTACATTCACTCTATAACCGAAAGTGTATTGCTAAAGAACTTTTGGTCCAAATCCTATACTCACTCTTCTTCCTAAACCTACCGACTATCTTCCTAATCCTACTGAATATCCCTTTTTGACTGGATGTTCTCTTCTAAATTCAATCATCCAATTTACAAGGTCCTATGCCATTGTATATCGAATTATCTGAGACAACTTTGCAGAACATAATTCAAAGCTAAGTATCCCAATCAAGGGCAACACTATTCTGGGCTTCAAATCATACCTTGATTTCTGTTTTCATACTTATATTTCAACTCTATATTCTTGTAAATATTGCATGTTTCCAATACCATTATTCATCGCACAGAATCATTCCTAACCCAAATGAAACCTGTTTTTAACCCCAAGTATACACTGTTCCCTCAATCAATTTACAGAAGAGCAGGGACAGAGTGGTTCTTACAATACAGGAAAGTTGGGGGCCTTCCACCTGATGAGAACCTCAAATTTCCATGCACAAATGATACCTGGAGAAGTTGTAGGCAGGTATGAAGCACCAGAGAGAGCAAAAGTCCTCTTCCATGGAAAAGAACCTGGTCAGGATGAAGGGATGTGTCTGAATCTGCCTCTCTCTTCTTATTTTAGAGATGATGGACCAAACCAGGCATGAGTGGAGAGCTGTTCCCGGGTGCCAATTGTTGATATACATTCTACCTTATGAAAGTGTCACAGGAAGTAGGGGCAACCTCCATCTTATGTTACCCTTGGAAGCAACTGTTTGGACAAAGTGGGTGCCAAGGCAGGGACCTCATTCAGTTCCAAAGAATGTGACATACCTCATTTCCTTGGTGATGGAACTCTCTGAACTTGGTATCCAAGAAGCCAGGCACCCAGAGGCAGTCCAAGTCCCAGTCCCAGTGGGCTCACTTGTTTGGATTTACCAAGGACAGTCAGTTTTCTTGGTACCTAATGATGTGAGGATGGCCAAATGCCAGGAGAGCTGTGAAGATGGATTTTTCCTGAGAAAACAGGTAGTGTCTAACCACTTTTTCCTGACATCTTCACAGAGTTGGTCAATGAAACAAGATCTGAGAGAAGACAGTCCATTTTGGGGGAACATAGTATGGCCCACCAGTCAGAGGACACTCCGGATAGTCACAGACCTACTTGGGGGAAGGAGGTGCCTTTGGGGGAGTGGGTGTGGGTTTGTTGTTTTGTCTCATGTTCTGAGAATAGATAGGAAAGGCGGTTTGTTTGGTTTGGAATGGACAGTTTCTAGTAAGTCATTTGACACGCCGAGTTTTTCTGTTTCTGTGTATCCCCCTGTGTTCGTTGTTGTAGACATTAGAAAAGAGAATGCATTAATGGGTGTGTCCTGTCTAGTATAAATCTTCCCATAATTCATCCTGCCCAATATATGAAAGGACTGCAGCTTGTCTTATCGATGTGCAACACCTGCTATCTTTCTAAGTTGTTGTTTTCTTTCTGAATTCTGGACACTTTCCAGAATAGGCTCATGGATTTGTGTCCAAAATATGTACCACCTCCAAGCTCTGTGACATGGCCATGTACTGGATAGCTGAAGAGAATGGCGAGAATCTCAGACAACTCAGATATCAGCGTGACCAGGAAAGTCTCAGTGCAGAAACCCTGCTTTGGGCCTTTTGCTTACTTATTGTTGTGTTGCACTCAATGTCAGGAAGGTCTTTGCCTCAGGCCACTCCTTTGTGAAGCCTGAAGAAAACAGTTTTCAAATGGAAATTAATGGGCTTCACCTGTGGCTCTTTGCTTAATTGCTTTGGAAAGGGATGTGTCTTTATCAGCCTCTTGGACCTGTGTGTGGCTGTGACTTAGATTCACAGAACCTGATGGATCTTAAGAATGATCCCATGTGAGCTTCCAAACCCAAAATGGCAAAAAATACCATTCATTGTGGATGAAGTCTCTTTCCTTCCTCTGTTAGGTTCCTGCACTCCATCAAATGAGAATAGGGATTCTTTGGGTCAAATGAGTTCTTCAAAGCCCTGCAGAGGTGCTTGTGTTTTCGCATGACTCGAAATCACCTAAAGAATCGATACCTAAAATCAGTAGGCATCAAATTGGAGAAACACAGAAGTATTAACGGCAGGCTTATTTGTTCAATCCTGGTTCACAGAAACGGTGTCCAGGCTACCCTGACTTTAGGAAAATGAGGGGCAAACGAGCTGATTTTGGACACTGTCTTTGGCTGCGCCCCTCATGGAAACCTCCACCCAGAGGTTAAGATGATTGACTATATGGAAAAAGATGAGGGCCATGTGGGAGTGTTTTGATTTTAATTTTGATCATTTGTGTGGCATTGGAAAAAATGACTGGGTCCAGGTAGGCATGAACTCTGGTGTGATTCCCCTTAGAGACTGGGATTTGAAACTGAACTCAGAGAAGCATTGGCATGAATTTTGTTGGGATTTTAAGAGGCCACGCATGAAAGTCGCTCTTGGAAACTGAGACCTAGGCCCCGGTGGATTTCCACAGAGGCCTGGGAATCTCAGCAAGGATATCACATGATTTTATTCTTAAAGAAATGGCAGCCATAGTTTAGAGTCAAAACACACATGGACCTCACATTGTAGACCTCAATGGGCCTGGCCTAATGTGACCTTTTGTTCACTCTTTGGGAAGCCTTGCCTGTGAGGGTTCTCCAGAGATTTCATTGAAATGAGCTTCCTCACCATTTAATGTTTGCTGAATGAATTGAAACCCACAGTGCCTCCAACTTCATGCTTGAAAAATGGCTAAATAAATACAATGAAATTTTTGAAATTCCAATGACCAGGTGGCACTGGAGAAACATTGGATGTCCTGTTGCCGATCATGAGTATACCAGACAGTGCCTTGATTTACTGAGTTTCATAAAAATGGTGTAGAACAGAGATGCCAGTAAGTTGGAGTCTGCTGAGTAGTGGGTCTAGAGCAGTGGTGGGGAGGTGTTTGATAAAACATCCATGGTAGTGCCATGTGGATCTACCATTGGATTCCAAATGGCTTGTAACTGATATGGTGCAGCCAGCAGACCCTTATATGTAAAGGCATTTTGTTATATGGAGAGTTTTCAGAGGAAAATTAAGAATCAGGTTGATACGGACATGCAGTCAATTGGGCAAGCTGTGAGAGGTAGAAGCCTAGTTGGTGCATTCTCTTGCAGACCCTGACCCACCACACGTGACAGAACTCCCTCCAGCACTTTGTCCCAGTTTAGTTCCTAGTATTTCGGGAAACAAATACCAAACTCACAGTGCAGCAGCAAAAACACCACAAAAAGTGGAGGAGGACCAAATGGCTTCAGTGTGCACACGGGGAGACACTTAGTACCCAGTGGTCTCAGTTTACCTACAAAGAGAGGATTCAGCACTGCTTCATCTTGTTCATTGGAAAATAAGAAACCATGTCCTCCAGGTCACATAGATGCAGACCCAGCTTTGATGGTCTCACTACAAAGGAAGACAAATCTCCTGAAAACAACATATATTTCAAGTACAGAAGCTCAGAGGCAGTTTCTCAAAAAGTTTTTAGGCCAGCAGAGCTCCATGTTTGTGGAGTGTTTACCCTGTCCCTTAGTTTTGCAAACTCCTCTACCACCTCCAAGGTTGTGAATTCCTGATCATTTTCCATTCCAGATATGTATTCACTGATTTTGTAACTCTTCTCCTCTAATTGTGTCTTACTTGGGGTGAAGGTAATGTCAAGGCATTGTTCTGGATGAGAGCGGGAGGATATTTGTGCAGCATATATTTACATACACATTGGATTCATTTTCCAATTTTCCATTCGAAATGCTGAATTCCTGACACTAAGCCATACCTAGTAGACTCAGACTATTCATCCTAATATAATGGGGAAAATTAACCCAACACAATAGAAATACAAGCACTTCAGAGGAGACATGTTTTATAGTTGGACTTGACATTTGCATTATATAAGGTAGGAGTTATAAATGAATTCAAATTTTAATGGACATATTCTCCATGTGTTTTTAAACTTAACAAATATGTGAATTCTTGTTTCCCTTTTCTTTAGCCTATTCACACATGTATATATATATGCATATATAGAATCCTAGCAGGTATCACACGTACATTTTTGTGAGGTGGCTGTCTTGGCAGATACAAATTGTGAGAAGAGTTCACTCCTCCTAAATGCTGTTGGAAATGAAAATTCAACCTATAGGAGAGCGTCCTAGTAAAACAACATTATACATAAACTCATGTTCAGCAAAATAAATATTTTTGCATCTGTGGATCATATATATTTACTGATCAATTTCGATTGGCATTTATATTGGTATTTTTTAATGTCTGTGAGTGTTGTCTGTGTGTGTGTGTGTGTGTGTGTGTGGATATAGATATAGATATAGATATAGATATACTCCCCAAATTTTTCAAAATATGAAATATATATGTCTAATATACACTCTCTAAATTCATTCATGTTCATGTATGTGGATTTATAATCAACTTTTCACAAGATAATAATCAGAAATATTCATCCACCTGAAATATATATTTGTTTCCTAGTACTGAAAACTAACTTCAGTGAATGGTGCATACATATCCTAATTATTCTAAAGTAACCAACCCAGTATAACATCAATGCAAGTAGACTCCTATGGGACATGATATGTAATTTGTCATTCATTTGTATTCGACACTGGTACATTATTGTTTCTTCAGTTTTTGCAAATCATAGGATATACATTTCATCCACAAGTTCACCAATTAATAGGCATTTGTTTCAACTTTAATCACTTCTTGCTTCAGAACACATGTATTGTCAGGGTTTCTTGAATCGTCTTTTCATGAGACTTCTTTCCAAACACATTATTTTGAATTTCCATAGTCATTTTGAAGCAAAACTCACACACTCTTCATGATAAACCAAAACACTAATATTTCGTTTAGATATATAACTGGTTGGAATGAATGATTGTATATCAATATACGATTTCCTTTAATTTTTCAGATATCAGTTCAATTCATTATTTAAAGTTCAAAAAAGTTATATTATTTATTCACAGTATGATCTATTCATGCTTTTTCTCTATGTTCATAGAAAGAGGGTACACCTCTGTGTACCCCCGATTCTGATTTTACATCTTCAATATATTGCTCCCAGAAATGGTGAAAGAATTACTCATGTCACCTCATTATCACAGTAATATTCTGGACAAAAAATGGAAAGGTCACACTTATGATTGTACCAAAGCCTAAATGGAAAGTGAACATGGATTTCTAAAAACATCCATGTCCAGGTTGCCTAATGCTGTCAATTGTCAATCCTATTGGTGACTACATTTTTGTTTTTTCCTAATTTATATATTCAAACTCAATCCTGTTGAAAATGTCTAATTCTATCTCTCACTTTATACTTTGCCTGATTTCGTAATGTTTCTATTGATCTCTGCTTTTCTACATATTTTCCCCAGTTCAACATAGTGACTGACTCTTCATATGTGCTGACATTTACATTCACTCTATAACCGAAAGTCTATTGCTAAAGAACTTTTGGTCCAAATCCTATACTCACTCTTCTTCCTAAACCTACCGACTATCTTCCTAATCCTACTGAATATCCCTTTTTGACTGGGTGCTCTCTTTTAAATTCAATCATCCAATTTACAAGGTCCTATGCCATTGTATATCGAATTATCTGAGACATCTTTGCAGAACATAATTCAAAGCTAAGTATCCCAATCAAGGGCAGAACCCTTATGGGCTTCAAATCATACCTAGATTTCTGTTTTCATACTTATATTTCACATCTATATTTTGTAAGCATTGCAGGTTTCCAATACCATTATTCATCACACAGAATCATTCGTAACCCATATCAAACCTGTTTTTAACCCCAATTATACACTGGTCCCTCAATCATCTTACAGAAGAGCAGGGACAGAGTGGTTCTTACAATACAGGAAAGTTGGGGATATTCCACCTGATGAGAACCTCAAAGGTCCATGCAGAAATGATACCTGGAGAAGTTGTAGGCAGGTATGAAGGACCTGAGAGAGCAAAAGTCATCTTCCATGGCAAATATCTTGGTCAGAAAGAAGGGATGTGTCTGAATCAGCCTCTCTCTTCTTATTGTAGAGAAGATGGACCAAACCAGGCCTGTGTGGAGAGCTGTTCCTGGGTGCCTATGGTTGATATACCATTCTCCCTTGTGAAAGTGTCACAGGAAGTAGGGGAAGCCTCCATCTCATGGGACCCTTGGAAGCAACAGTTAGGACAATGTGGTTGCCAAGGAAGTGACTCATTCAGTTCCAAAGAAAGCGACATACCTCGTTTCCTTGGTGATGGAACTCTCTGAAATTTGTATCCAAGAGGCCAGGCACCCAGAGGCAGTCCCAGTCCCAGTCCCAGTGGGCTCACTTGTTTGGATTTACCAAGGACAGAGTCAGTTTTCTTGGTACCTACTGATGTGAGGATGGCCTAATGCCAAGAGAACTCTGAAGATGGACCTTTCCTGAGAAAGCAGGTAGTGGCTCACCACTTTTTCCTGAAAACTACAAAGAGTTGAACAAGGAAACAAGATCTGAGAGAAGACAGGACATTTCGGGGGAACATAGTATGGCCCCCAGTCAGAGGAAACTCCGAATAGTCACAGACCTACTTGGGGGAAGGAGGTGCCTTTGTGGGAGTGGGTGTGGGTTTGTTGTTTTGTCTCATGTTCTGAGAATAGGTAGGAAAGGCTGTTTGTTTGGTTTGGAGTTGACAGTTTCTAGTAAGTTGTTTGATCAGGCGAGTGTTTCTGTTTCAGTGTATCCCAATGTGTCCGTTGTTGTAGACATTAAAAAGAATGCATTAATGGAGGTGTCCTGTCTAGTATAAATCTTCCCATAATTCATCCTGCCCAATATATGAATGGACTGCAGCTTGTCTTATCGATGTGCAACACCTGCTATCTTTCTACGTTGCTGTTTTCTTCCTGAATTCTTGCCACTCTCCAGAATAGGCGCATGGTTTTGTGTCCAAATTATGTACCACCTCCAAGCTCTGTGACATGGCCATGTACTGGATAGCTGAAGAGAATGGCGAGCATCTCAGAAAACTCAGATATCAGTGTGACCAGGAAAGTCTCAGTGCAGAAACCCTGCTTTGGGCCTTTTGCTGACTTATTGTTGTGTTGCACTGAATGTCAGGAAGGTCTTTGCCTCAGGCCACCCCTTTGTGAAAACTGAAGAAAACAGTTTTCAAATGGAAATGAATGGGCATCACCTGTGGCTTCTGGCTTCATTGCTTTGGGAAAGGATGTGTCTGAATCAGCCTCTTGGCCATGTGTGTGGCTGTGACTTAGATTCTCAGCACCTGATGAATCTAAAAATGATCCCCTGCGTGCATCCAAAACCATAAGGCAAAAAATCTTGCATTGTGGATGAATTCTCTTGCCTTCCTCTGTTAAAATCCTGAACTCCATAAGTGAGAATAGGGATTCTTTGGGTCAAATGAGTTCTTCAAATCTCTGCAGAGGTGCTTGGGTTTTCGAATAACTTTAAATCACATAAAGAATGTATTCCTGAAATCAGTAGGCCTCAAATTGGAGAAACACAGAAGAATTACCGGCAGGCTTATTTGATCATTCCTGGTTCACAGAAACTGTGTCCAGGCCACCCTGACTTTAGGCAAATGAGGGGCAAACGAGCTGATTTTGGACACTGTCTTGGGCTGCGTCCCTCATGGAAACCTCCAGCCAGAGGTTAAGATGAGTTACTATATGGAATAAGATGAGGGCCATGTGGGAGTGTTTCAGTTTTAATTTTGGTCATTTGTGTGACAGTTGGAAGAAATGACTGTGTCCACGTGGGCTTGAACTCTGGTGTGATTCCCCTTAGAGACTGGGTTTTGGAACTGAACTCAGAGAAGCATTGCCATGAATTTTGTTGGGATTTTAAGAGGCCACGCATGAAAGTCGCTCTTGGAAACTGAGACCTAGGCCCCGGGTGGATTTCCACAGAGGCCTGGGAAACTCAGCAAGGATATCAAATGATTTTATTCTTAAAGAAATGGCAGCCATAGTTGAGAGTCAAAACACACATGGACCTCACATTGTAGACCTCAATGGGCCTGGCCTAATGTGACCTTTTGTCCACTCTTTGGGAAGCCTTGCCTTTTAGACATCTCCAGAGATTTCATTGAAATGAGCTTCCTCACCATTTAATGTTTGCTGCATGAATTGAAACCCACAGTGCCTCCAACTTCATGCTTGAAAAATGGCTAGATAAATACCATGAAATTTTTGAAATTCCTATGACCAGGTGGCACTGGAGAAACATTGGATGTCCTGTTGCTGATTATGAGTATACCAGACAGTGCCTTGATTTACTGAGTTTCATGAAAATGGTGTAGAACAGAGATGCCAGTAAGTTTTAGCCTGCTGAGTAGTGGGTCTAGAGCAGTGGTGGGGAGGTGTTTGCTAAAACATCCGTGGTAGGGCCATGTGGATCTACCATTGGATTCCAAAGGGCTTGTAACTGACATGGTGCAGCCAGCAGACCCTTATATGTAAAGGCATCTTGTTATATGGAGAGTCTTCAGAGGAAAACGAAGAATCAGGTTGATATGGACAAGGGGGCAATGGGCCAAGCTGTGAGAGATAGAAGCCTAGTTGGTGCATTCCCTTGCAGACCCTGACCAACCACACGTGACACAACTCCCTCCAGCACTGTATCCCAGTTTAGCTCCTAGTATTTCGTGAAACAAATACCAAACTCACAGTGCAGCAGGAGAAACACCACAAAAATTGGAGGAGGACCAAATGGCTTCACAGTCCACACGGGGAGACACTTAGTCTCCAGTGGCATCAGTTAACCTACAAAGAGAGGATTCAGCACTGCTTCATCTAGTTCTTTGGAAAATAAGAAACCATGTCCTCCAGGTCACATAGATGCAGACCCAGCTCTCATAGTCTCACTACAAAGGAAGCCAAATCTCCTGAAAACAACATATATTTCAAGTGCGGAATCTCAGAGGAGTTTCTCAAAAAGTTTTTAGGCCAGCAGAGCTCCATGTTTGTGGAGTGTTACCCTGTCCCTTAGTTTTGGAAACTTTTCTACCACCTCCAAGTTTGTGAACTGCTGAGCATTTTCCATTCCAGATATGTATTCACTGATTTTGTAACTCCTCTCCTCTAATTGTGTCTTACTTGGGGTGAAGGTGATGTCAAGGCATTCTTCTGGATGAGAGCGGGAGGAAATTGTGCAGCATATATTTACATACGCATTGTATTCATTTTCAAATTTTCCATTCGAAGTACTGAATCCCTGACATTAACCCATACCTGGTAGACTTAGACAGTTCATCCTAATATAATGGGGAAATTTAACCCAACACAATAGAAATACAAGCACTTCAGAGGAGACATGTTGTATAGGTGGACTTGACATTTGTATTATATAAGGTAGGAGTTATAAATCTAGTCAAATTTTAATTGAAATATTCTCCATGTGTTTTTAAACTTAACAAATACGTGAATTCTTGTTTCCCTTTTCTGTAGCCTATTCACACATGTATATTTATATGCATATATAGAATCCTACCAGGTATCACATGTACATTTTTGTGAGGTGGCTGTCTTGGCAGATACAAATTGTGAGAAGAGTTCACTCCTCCTAAATGCTGTTGGAAATGAAAATTCAACCTATAGGAGAGCGTCCTAGTACAACAACATTATACATAAACTCATGTTCAGTAAAATAAATATGATTGCATCTGTGGATGATATATATTTACTAATGAATTTCGATTGGCATTTATATTGGTACTTTTTAATGTCTGTGAGTGTTGTGTGTGTGTGTGTGTGTGTGTGTGTGTGTGTGTGTGCGTGTGTGTGTGTGTGTATATATATATATATATATATATATATAGATAGATAGATAGATATAGATATATATATAGATGTAGTTATAGATATAGATATACTCTCCAAATTTTTCAAAATATGGAATATATGTGTGTAATATACACTCTCTAAATTCATTCATGTTCATGTATGTGGATTTGTAATCAACTTTTCACATGATTATAATCATAAATATTCATCCACTTGAAATACATATTTGTTTCCTAGTACTGAAAACTAACTTCAGTGAATTGTGCATAAAAATCCTAATTATTCTACAGTAACTGACCCAGTCTAAAATCAATGCAAGTAGACTCCTATGGGACATGATATGTAATTTGTCATTCATTTGTATTCGACACTGCTACATTATTGTTTCCTCAGTTTTTGCACATCATAGGATATACATTTCATCCACAAGTTCACAAATTAATAGGCATTTGTTTCAACTTTAATCACTTCTTGCTTCAGAACACATGTATTCTCAGGGTTTCTTGAATGGTCTTTTCATGAGACTTCTTTCCAAACACATTATTTTGAATTTCCATAATCATTTTGAAGCAAAACTCACACACTCTTTATGATAAACCAAAACATTAATATTTCCATTAGATATATAACTGGTTGGAATGAATGATTGTATATCAATATACGACTTCCTTTAATTTTTCAGATATCAGTTCAATTCATTATTTAAAGTTCAAAAAAGTTATATTATTTATTCACAGTATGGTCTATTCATGCTTTTTCTCTATGTTCATAGAAACAGGGTACACCTCTTTCTACCCCGATTCTATTTTACATCTTCAATATATTGCTCCCAGAAATGGTGAAAGAATTACTCATGTCACCTCATTATCACAGTAATATTCTGGACAAAAAATGGAAAGGTCACACTTATGATTTTACCAAAGCCTAAATGGAAAGTGAACATGGATTTCTAAAAACATCCATTTCCAGGTTGCCTAATGCTGTCAATTGTCAATCCTATTGGTGACTACATTTTTGTTTTTTCCTAGTTTATATATTCAAACTCAAACCTGTTGAAAATGTCTAATTCTATCACTCACTTTATACTTTGCCTGATTTCGTAATGTTTCTATTGATATCTGCTTTTCTACATATTTTCCCCAGTTCAACATAGTGACTGACTCTTCATATGTGCTGAAATATACTTTCACTCTATAACTGAAAGTCTATTGCTAAAGAACTTTTGGTCCAAATCCTATACTCACTCTTCTTCCGAAACCTACTGACTATCTTCCTAATCCTACTGAATATCCCTTTTTGACTAGATGTTCTCTTCTAAATTCAATCATCCAATGTACAAGGTCCTATGCCATTGTATATCAAATTATCTGAGAGAAATTTGCAGAACATAATTCAAAGTTCAGTATCCCAATCAAGGGCAGAACCCTTCTGGGCTTCAAATCATACCTAGATTTGTGTTTTCATACTTATATTTCACCTCAATATTCTTGTAAATATTTCAGGTTCCCAATACCATTATTCATCGCACAGAGTCATACATAACCAAAATCAAACCTGTTTTTAACCCCCAGTATACACTGTTCCCTCAATCATTTTACAGAAGAGCAGGGACAGAGTGGTTCTTACAATACAGGAGAGTTGGGGACCTTCCACATTAAGATAACCTCAAATGTCCATGCACAAATCATACCTGGAGAAGTTGTAAGCAGGTATGAAGCACCTGAGAGAGCAAAAGTCATCTTCCATGGCAAACAACCTGGTCAGGATGAAGGGATGTGTCTGAATCGGCCTCTCTCTTCTTATTGTAGAGAACATGGACCAAACCAGGCCTGGGTGGAGAGCTGTTCCAGGGTGCCAATGGTTGATATACATTCTACCTTATGAAAGTGTCAGAGGAAGTAGGGGCAAACTCCATCTTATGTTACCCTTGGAAGCAACTGTTAGGACAAAGTGGTTGCCAAGGCAGTGACCTCATTCAGTTCCAAAGAATGTGACATACCTCAGTTCCTTGGTGATGGAACTCTCTGAACTTGGTATCCAAGAAGCCAGGCAGCCAGAGGCAGTCCCAGTCCCAGTCCCAGTGGGCTCACTTGTTTGGATTTACCAAGGACAGAGTCAGTTTTCTTGGTACCTAATGATGTGAGGAAGGCCAAATGCCAGGAGAGCTCTGAAGATGGACCTTTCCTGAGAAAACAGGTAGTGGCTAACCACTTTTTCCTGACTTCTTCACAGAGTTGTTCAAGAAAACAAGATCGGAGAGAAGACAGGACATTTCGGGAAAACATAGTATGGCCCACCAGTCAGAGGACACCCCAGATAGTCACAGACCTACTTGGGGGAAGGAGGTGCCTTTGTGGGAGTGCGTGTGGGTTTGTTGTTTTGTCTCATGTTCTGAGAATAGATAGGAAAGTAGGTTTGTTTGGTTTGGAGTGGACAGTTTCTAGTAAGTCATTTGACACGGCGAGTGTTTCTGTTTCTGTGTATTCCACTGTGTCCATTGTTGTAGACATTAGAAAAGAGAATGCATTAATGGATGTGTCCTGTCTAGTATAAATCTTCCCATAATTCATCCTGCCAATATATAAATGGACTGCAGCTTGTCTTATCGATGTGCAACATCTGCTATCTTTCTAAGTTGTAGTTTTCTTCCTGAATTCTGGCCACTCTCCAGAATAGGCTCATGGATTTGTGTCCAAAATGGTACCACCTCCAAGCTCTGTGACATGGCCACGTACTGGATAGCTGAAGAGAATGGCGAGCATCTCAGAAAACTCTGATATCAGTGTGACCAGAAAAGTCTCAGTGCAGAAACCCTGCTTTGGGCCTTTTGCTTACTTATTGTTGTGTTGCACTGAATGTCTTTAAGGTCTTTGCCTCAGGCCACCCCTTTGTGAAGCCTGAAGAAAACAGTTTTCAAATGGAAATGAATGGGCCTCCCCTGTGGCTCTTTGCTTAATTGCTTTGGAAAGGGATGTGTCTTTATCAGACTCTTGGACCTGTGTGTGGCTGTGACTTAGATTCTCAGCACCTGATGGATCTTAAGAATGATCCCATGTGAGCTTCCAAACCCAAAATGGCAAAAAATATCATTCATTGTGAATGAAGTCTCTTGCTTTCCTCTGTTAGGTTCCTGCACTCCATCAAATGAGAATAGGGATTCTTTGGGTCAAATGAGTTCTTCAAAGCCCTGAAGAGGTGCTTGTGTTTTCGCATGACTCGAAATCACCTAAAGAATCGATACCTAAATTCAGTTGGCCTCAAATTGGAGAAACACAGAAGTATTAACGGCAGGCTTATTTGTTCACTCCTCATTCACAGAAACGGTTTCCAGGCTACCCTGACTTTAGGCAAATGAGGGGCAAACGAGCTCATTTTGGACACTGTCTTGGGCTGCGCCCCTCATGGAAACCTCCAGCCAGAGGTTAAGATGATTGACTATATGGAATAAGATGAGGGCCATGTGGGAGTGTTTTGGTTTTTGTTTTGGTTTTAATTTTGTTCATTTGTGTGGCATTGGAAAAAATGACTGGGTGTACGTGGGCTTGAAATCTGGTGTCATTCCCCTTAGAGACTGGGTTTTGGAACTGAACTCAGAGAAGCATTGCCATGAATTTTGTTGGGATTTTAAGAGGCCACGCATGAAAGTCACTCTTGGAAACTGAGACCTAGGCCCCGGGTGGATTTCCACAGAGGCCTGGGAATTTCAGCAAGGATATCACATGATTTTATTCTTAAAGAAATGGCAGCCATAGTTGAGAGTCAAAACACACATGGACCTCACATTGTAGACCTCAATGGGCCTGGCCTAATGTGACCTTTTTCCACTCTTTGGGAAGCCTTGCCTGTGAGAGTTCTCCAGAGAATTCATTGAAATGAGCTTCCTCACCATTTAATGTTTTCTGAATGAATGGAAACCCCCATTGCCTCCAACTTCATGCTTGAAAAATGGCTAGATAAATACCATGAAATTTTTGAAATTCCTATGACCAGGTGGCACTGGAGAAACATTGGATGTCCTGTTGCTGATTATGAGTATACCAGACAGTGCCTTGACTTACTGAGTTTCATGAAAATGGTGTAGAACAGAGATGCCAGTAAGTTGGAGCCTGCTGAGTAGTGGGTATAGAGCAGTGGTGGGGAGGTGTTTGATACAACATCCGTGGTAGGGCCATGTGGATCTACCATTGGATTCCAAAGGGCTTGTAACTGACATGGTGCAGCCAGCAGACCCTTATATGTAAAGGCATCTTGTTATATGGAGAGTTTTCAGAGGAAAATGAAGAGTCAGGTTGATATGGACATGGGGGCAATGGGGCAAGCAGTGAGAGATAGAAGCCTAGTTGGTGCATTCTCTTGTAGACCCTGACCCACCACACGTGACAGAACTCCCTCCAGCACTGTGTCCCAGTTTAGCTCCTAGTATTTCGGGAAACAAATACCAAACTCACAGTGCAGCAGAAAAATAACCACAAAATGTGGAGGAGGACCAAATGGCTTCGGTGTCCACACGGGGACACAATTTGTCTTCAGTGGCCTCAGTTTACCTACAAAGAGAGGATTCAGCACTGCTTCATCTTGTTCATTGGAAAATAAGAAACCATGTCCTCCAGGTCACATAGATGTAGACCCAGCTTTGATGGTCTCACTACAAAGGAAGCCAAATCTCTTGAAAACAATATATAATTCAAGTGCGGAAACTCAGAGGCAGTTTATCAAAAAGTTTTTAGGCCAGCAGAGCTCCATGTTTGTGGAGTGTTTACCCTGTTCCTTAGTTTTGGAAACTCCTCTACCACCTCCAAGGTTGTGAGCTCCTGAGCATTTTCCATTCCAGATATGTATTCACTGATTTTGTAACTCTTCTCCTCTAATTGTGTCTTACTTGGGGTGAAGGTAATGTCAAGGCATTCTTCTGGATGAGAGCGGGAGGATATTTGTGCAGCATATATTTACATACTCATTGGATTCATTTTCCAATTTTCCATTCGAAGTACTGAATCCCTGACACTAACCCATACCAAGTAGACTCAGACTATTCATCCTAATATAATGGGGAAAATTAACCCAACACAATAGAAATACAAGCACTTCAGAGGAGACATGTTGTATAGTTGGACGTGACATTTGCATTATATTAGTTAGGAGATATAAATCTAGTCAAATTTTAATGGAAATATTCTCCATGTGTTTTTAAACTTAACAAATATGTGAATGCTTGTTTCCCTTTTCTGGAGCCTATTCACACAAGTATATTTATATGCATATATAGAATCCTACCAGGTATCACACGTACATTTTTGTGAGGTGGCTGTCTTGGCAGATACAAATTGTGAGAAGAGTTCACTCCTCCTAAATGCTGTTGGAAATGAAAATTCAACCTATAGGAGAGCGTCCGAGTAGAACAACATTATACATAAACTCATGTTCAGTAAAATAAATATGTTTGCATCTGTGGATGATATATATTTACTGATGAATTTCGATTCGCATGTATATTGGCACTTTTTAATGTCTGTGAGTGTTGTGTGTGTTTGTGTGTGTGTGTGTGTGTGTGTGTGTGTGTAGATATAGATATAGATATACTCTCCAAATTTTTCAAAATATGAAATATATATGTCTAATATACACTCTCTAAATTCATTCATGTTCATGTATGTGGATTTATAATCCACTTTTCACAAGATTATAATCAGAAATATTCATCCACCTGAAATACATATTTGTTTCCTAGTACTGAAAACTAACTTCAGTGAATGGTGCATACAAATCCTAATTATTCTACAGTAACTGACCCAGTCTAACATCAATGCAAGTAGACTCCTATGGGACATGATATGTAATTTGTCATTCATTTGTATTCGACACTGGTACATTATTGTTTCTTCAGTTTTTGCACATCATAGGATATACATTTCATCCACAAGTTCACAAATTAATAGGCATTTGTTTCAACTTTAATCACTTCTTGCTTCTGAACACATGTATTCTCAGGGTTTCTTGACTGGTCTTTTCATGAGACTTCTTTCCATACACATTATTTTGAATTTCCATAATCATTTTTAAGCAAACCTCACACACTCTTCATGATAAACCAAAACACTAATATTTCCATAGATATATCACTGGTTGGAATGAATGATTGTATATCAATATACGATTTCCTTTAATTTTTCAGATATCAGTTCAATTCATTATTTCAAGTTCAAAAAAGTTATATTATTTATTCACAGTATGGTCTATTCATGCTTTTTCTCTATGTTCATAGAAACAGGGTACACCTCTTTGTACCCCGATTCTTATTTACATCTTCAATATATTGCTCCCAGAAATGGTTAAAGAAATACTCATGTCACCTCATTATCACAGTAATATTCTGGACAAAAATGGAAAGGTCACACTTATGATTGTACCAAATCCTAAATGGAAGGTGAACATGGATTTCTAAAAACATCCGTGTCCAGGTTGCCTAATGCTGTCAATTGTCAATCCTATTGGTGACTACATTTTTGTTTTTTCCTAATTTATATATTCAAACCCAACCCTGTTGAAAATGTCCAATTCTATCACTCACTTTATAATTTGCCTGATTTCGTAATGTTTCTAATGATATCTGCTTTTCTACATATTTTCCCCAGTTCAACATAGTGACTGACTCTTCATATGAGCTGACATTTACATTCACTCTATAACCAAAAGTGTATTGCTAAAGAACTTTTGGTCCAAATCCTATACTCACTCTTCTTCCTAAACCTACCAACTATCTTTCTAATCATACTGAATATCCCTTTTTGACTGGATGTTCTCTTCTAAATTAAATCATCCAATGTACAAAGTCCTATGCCATTGTATATCGAATTATCTGAGACATCTTTGCAGAACATAATTCAAAGCTAAGTATCCCAATCAAGGGCAAAACCCTTCTGGGCTTCAAATCATACCTAGATTTCTCTTTTCATACTTACATATCACCTCTATATTCTTGTAAATATTGCAGGTTACCAATACCATTATTCATCGCACAGAATCGTTCGTAACCCAAATCAAACCTGTTTTTAACCCCAAGTATACACTGTTCCCTCAATCATTTTACAGAAGAGCAGGGACGGAGTGGTTCTTACAATACAGGAAAGTTGGGGACCTTCCACCTAATGAGAACCTCAAATGTCCATGCAAAAATGATACCTGGAGAAGTTGTACACAGGTATGAAGCAACTGAGAGAGCAAAAGTCATCTTCCATGGCAAACAACCTGGTCAGAATGAAGGGATGTTTCTGAATCTGCATCTCTCTTCTTATTGTAGAGAAGAGGGACCAAACCAGGCCTTAGTGGAGAGTTGTTCCCGGGTGCCAATGGTTGATATACATTCTACCTTATGAAAGTGTCACAGGAAGTAGGGGCAACCTCCATCTTATGTTACCCTTGGAAGCAACTGTTAGGACAAAGTGGTTGCCAAGGCAGTGACCTCATTCAGTTCCAAAGAATGTGACATACCTCATTTCCTTGGTGATGGAACTCTCTGAACTTGGTATCCAAGAAGCCAGGCACCCAGATGCAGTCCCAGTCCCAGTCCCAGTGGGCTCACTTGTTTGGATTTCCCAAGGACAGAGTCAATTTTCTTGGTACCTAATGATGTGAGAATGGCCAAATGTCAGGAGAGCTCTGAAGGTGGACCATTTCTGAGAAAACAGGTAGTGGATAACCACTTTTTCCTGACATCTTCACAGAGTTGGTCAAGGAAACACAATCTGAGAGAAGACAGGCCATTTCGGGGGAACATTGTATGGCCCACTGGTCAGAGGACACTCCGGATAGTCACAGACCTACTTGGGGGAAGGAGGTGCCTTTGCGGGAGTGGGTGTGGGTTTGTTGTTTTGTCTCATGTTCTGAGAATAGATAGGAGAGGCGGTTTGTTTGGATTGGACTGGACAGTTTCTAGTAAGTCATTTGACACGGCGAGTGTTTCTGTTTCTGTGTATCCCACTGTGTCCGTTGTTGTACACATTAGAAAAGAGAATGCATTAATGGATGTGTCCTGTCTAGTATAAATCTTACCATAATTCATCCTGCCCAATATATGAAAGGACTGCAGCTTGTCTTATCGATGTGCAACACCTGCTATCTTTCTAAGTTGTTGTTTTCTTCCTGAATTCTGGCCACTCTCCAGAATAGGCTCATGGATTTGTGTCCTAAATATGTACCACCTCCAAGCTCTGTGACATGACCATGTACTGGATAGCTGAAGAGAATGGCGAGCATCTCAGAAAACTCAGATATCAGTGTGACCAGGATAGTCTCATTGCAGAAACCCTGCTTTGGGCCTTTTGCTTACTTATTGTTGTGTTGCACTGAATGTCAGGAAGGTCTTTGCTCAGGCCACCCCTTTGTGAAGCCTGAAGAAAACAGTTTTCAAATGGAAATGAATGGGCCTCACCTGTGGCTCTTGCTTAATTGCTTTCGAAAGGGATGTGTCTTTATCAGCCTCTTGGACCTGTGTGTGGCTGTGACTTAGATTCTCAGCACCTGATGGATCTTAAGAATGATCCCATGTGAGCTTCCAAAACCAAAATGGCAAAAAATATCATTCATTGTTGATGAAGTCTCTTGCCTTCCTCTGTTAGGTTCCTGCACTCCATCAAATGAGAATAGGGATTCTTTGGGTCAAATGAGTTTTTCAAAGCCCTGCAGAGGTGCTTGTGTTTTTGCATGACTCTAAATCACCTAAAGAATCGATATCTAAAATCAGTAGGCGTCAAATTGGAGGAACACAGAAGTATTAACGGCAGGCTTATTTGTTCACTCCTGGTTCACAGAAACTGTGTCCAGGCTACCCTGACGTTAGGCAAATGAGGGGCAAACGAGCTGATTTTGCACACTGTCTTGGGCTGCGCCCCTCATGGAAACCTCCAGCCAGAGGTTAAGATGATTCCCTATATGGAATAAGATGAGGGCCATGTGGGAGTGTTTTGGTTTTAATTTTTTTCATTTGTGTGGCATTGGAAAAAATGACTGGGTACACGTAGGCTTGAACTCTGGTGTGATACCCCTTAGAGACTGGGTTTTGGAACTGAACTCAGAGAAACATTGTCATGAATTTTGTTGGGATTTTAATAGGCCAAGCATGAAAGTCGCTCTTGGAAACTGAGACCTAGGCCCCGGGTGGTTTTCCACAGAGGCCTGGGAATCTCAGCAAGGATATCACATGATTTTATTCTTAAAGAAATGGCAGCCATAGTTGAGAGTCAAAACACACATGGACCTCACATTGTAGACCTCAATGGGCCTGGCCTAATGTGACCTTTTGTCCACTCTTTGGGAAGCCTTGCCTGTGAGAGTTCTCCAGAGAATTCATTGAAATGAGCTTCCTCACCATTTAATGTTTGCTGCATGAATTGAAATCCACAGTGCCTCCAACTTCATGCTCGAGAAATGGATAGATAAATACCATGAAATTTTTAAAATTCCTATGACCAGGTGGCACTGGAGAAATATTGGATGTCCTGTTACTGTTCATGAGTATACCAGACAGTGCCTTGATTTTCTGAGTTTCATGAAAATGATGTAGAACAGAGATGCCAGTAAGTTGGAGCCTGTTGAGTAGTGGGTCTAGAGCAGTGGTGGGGAGGTGTTTGATACAACATCCGTGGTAGGGCCATGTGGATCTACCATTGGATTCCAAATGGCTTGTAACTGACATAGTGCAGCCAGCAGACCCTTATATGTAAAGGCATCTTGTTATATGGAGAGTTTTCAGAGGAAAATGAAGAATCAGGTTGATATGGACAAGGGGGCAATGGGGCAAGCTGTGAGAGATAGAAGCCTAGTTTGTGAATTCTCTTGCAGACCCTGACCCACCACTCGTGACACAACTCCCTCCAGCACTGTGTCTCAGTTTAGCTCCTAGTATTTCGTGAAACAAATACCAAACTCACAATGCAGCAGGAAAAACACCACAAAAAGTGGTGGAGGACCTAATGGCTTCACAGTCCACACGGGGAGACACTTAGTCCCCAGTGGCCTCAGATTACCTACAAAGAGAGGATTCAGCACTGCTTCATCTTGTTCATTGGAAAATAAGAAACCATGTCCTCCAGGTCACATAGATGCAGACCCAGCTTTGATGGTCTAACTACAAAGGAAGCCAAATCATCTGAAAACAACATATATTTCAATTGCGGAAGCTCAGACGCAGTTTCTCAAAAAGTTTTTAGGCCAGCAGAGCTCCATGTTTGTGGAGTGTTTACCCTGGCCCTTAATTTTGGAAACTCCTCTACCACCTCAAAGGTTTTGAACTCCTGAGCATTTTCCATTCCAGATATGTATTCACTGATTTTGTAACTCTTCTCCTCTAATTGCGTCTTACTTGGGGTGAAGGTAATATCAAGGCATTGTTCTGGATGAGAGCGGGAGGATATTTGTGCAGCATATATTTACATACACATTGGATTCATTTTCCAATTTTCCATTCAAATACTGAATCCCTGAAACTAACCCATACCTAGTAGACTCAGACTATTCATCCTAATATAATGGGAAAAATTAACCCAACACAATAGAAATACAAGCACTTCAGAGGAGACATGTTGTATAGTTGGACTTGACATTTGCATTATATAAGGTAGGTGTTATAAATCTAGTCAAATTTTAATGGAAATATTCTCCATGTGTTTTTAAATTTAACAAATATGTGAATTCTTGTTTCCCTTTTCTGTAGCCTATTCACACATGTATATTTATATGCATATATAGAATCCTACCAGGTATCACACGTACATTTTTGTGAGGTGGCTGTCTTGGCAGATACAAATTGTGAGAAGAGTTCACTCCTCCTAAAACTGTTTTAAATGAAAATTCAACCTATAGGAGAGCGTCCTAGTAGAACAACATTATACATAAACTCATGTTCAGTAAAATAAATATTTTTGCATCTGTGGATGATATATATTTACTGATGAATTTCTATTGGCATTTATATTGGTACTTTTTAATGTCTGTGAGTGTTGTGTGTGTGTGTGTGTGTGTGTGTGTGTGTGTTTATAGATATAGATATAGATGTAGATATAGATATAGATAGATATAGATATACTCTCCAAATTTTTGAAAATATGGAATATTTTTGTCTTATTTTGCACTTCCTAAATTTTTCATATTCATGAATGTGTATTTATAATCATCTTTTCTCAAGATTATTCTCAGAAACATTCATATACCCTACTAGACTCTGACTACTAATACTAATATAATGGAGAAAAATATCCCAAACAGAATAGAAATACAAGCATTTCAGAAGGGACATGGTGTATAGTTGGACTTGCCTTTTGCATGATATAAGGTAGGAGTTATAAATCTATTCAATTTGCTGAAATACTTTTCCATATGTTATTTTTTTTTGACACAAAACAAAATTTAATCTTCGAAAACTAAATAAAATTGACACATCCTTAACCAAGCTAATGAAGAAAAAAAACCTCAAATTACTAAAATTAAGGATCGTAAAAGAACTTTTACAGAGTACACAACTAAAATACAGAGAATAATTAAAAACTAATTTGAAAATTTATACTCTAATAAATTAAAATACCATGATGACATCAATAAAATTTTAGAGATATACCCAAACTGAATTAGTAGGACATGAACAATTTAAACAAATCAATTTCAAGCAATGAAATAGAAGTTGCTGTCAACAGCCTACCAATCAAGCAATGCCCAGGAACAGACAGATTCTCAGTCAAGTTCTACAAGACCTTCAAAGAAGCATTCATCACAATACTCCTCAAATTATTCCATAAAATAGAAAAGCATGGAACTCCTCCAAACTCATTTCATGAGGATAGTATCACTCACATACCAAAATCAGACAAAGACACATCAAGGAAAGAAAACTTCAGAGCAATATTCCTGACAAACATATATACAAAAATTCTCAATAAAATTCTTTTTTTTAAGCCAAAGTTAATCAAAAGGGATAAAGAGGGACACTACACACTATTCCATGTGTTTTTAAAGTTAAGAAATATATGAATTCCTGTCTCTTTTTCTCTGTAGCCTATTAAGCACATGTATTTTTATATGCACAAATAGAATCCTACCTGGTTTCACACGTACATTCTTGTGAGGTGGCTGACTTGGCAGATACTATTTGTGAGAAGAAATCACTCCTCCTAAATGCTGTTGGTACAGAAAATTCAACCCATGGGTGAGCTTCCTAGATGAACAACATTCTACATACATCCATGTTCAGTAAAATGAATATTTTGGGATATGCGGATGAGTTATTTTTCATGATGAATTTCGATTGACATATATATTGTGACATTATAATGTGTGTGTGTTTGTGTGTCTATATATATATATATATATATATATATATATATATATATATATAGTCTCCAGATTTTCCAAAATATGAAATATATGTCTTCTTATACACCGCCTGAATTCATTCATATTCATATATGTGGATTTATAATTAACTTTTAACAAGTTTATTCTCAGAAATATACATCCACTGACATACATATTTGTTTCCTAGTACTGAAAACTAACTTCAGGGAAGAGTTCTTACAAATCCTAATATTTCTAGAGTAACTGACCAAGTTTAACATCAATGCAAATACATTCCTATTTGATATGATGTGTTTGTTAAAGTTCATTTTTAATCAAACTTGGTACGTTATTATTTATTCAGTTTATGGACATCATAAAATATATCCTTTCATTCACAAGTTCACAAATTTATAAATATTTGGTTCACTTTCAATCACTTCCTCCTTCGGAACACATATATTCCTTCATGTTTCTTGACGGGTCTTTTCACTGGACTTCTTTCTAAACACGTTATTTTCGATTGAATAATCATTTTTGAAGCAAAACTCACACACTATTCATGATAAACGGTAACCCTAATAATACCATTAGATATATAACTGGTTGGAATTAATGTACGTATATCAATATATGATTTCCTCTATATTTTCAGATTTTAAAACAATCCATTATTTAAATTTGGAACCAGTCATATAATTTTTTCACAGTATGGTCTATTAATGCATCATCTCTATATTCATCAACACAGGGTAAACCTATTAGTATCCCCAGTACTAATTCATATGTTTTCAAAATATTGCTCCCAGAAAAGGTGGAAGAAATACTCATGTCACCTGATCTACATATACATATTATCACAGTAATATTCTGGACACAAAATGCAAAGGTCACCGTTATGATTGCAATAAAGCCTCAATGGAATGTGAACATGGATTACTAAAAACATCCATGCCCAGTTTGCCTAATGCTCTCAAATGTCAATCCAATTGGTGACTACATTTTTGTTTCTTTTTAAGATTATGTATTCAACCTCAACCCTGTTGAAAATGTCTAATCCTATTACTCACGTTATACTTTGCCTGATTTCCTAATGTCTCTATTGATGTCTGCTTTCCTACATATTTTTTCCCAGTTCATCATTGTGCCCGACTTTTCACATATGGTGCCATTAATATTCACTCTCTAACCGAAACCTATTGCTAAAGAACTTTTGGTCCAAATCCTATACTCACTCTTCCTTCTAAACCTACGGACTATCTTTCTAATCCTACACACTATCCCTTTTTCACTGGATGTTCTCTTCTACATTCAATCATCTGAGGTACAGGGTCTTATGCCATTGTATATCGATTTAACTGAGACCTCGGTGCAAAACATTACTCAAGCTAAGGATCCCAATCAAGGGCCCAAATCCTTCTGGGCTTAAAATATTACCTAGATTTCTGTTTTCATACTTATATTTTACCTCTATATTCTTTTAAATATCGCTGGTTCCCAATACCATTATTCATCCAGCAGAATGATTCCTAAGCCAAATGGAACATGCTATTGACCCTAACCATACAATGTTCCCTCAATCTCACTTTACAGAAGAGGAGGGATAAAGTTGATATTACAATACAGGAAGTTAGGAGATCTTCCACCTGCTGAGTACCTCAAAATCCATGCAGAAATAATCCCTGGAGAAGATGTTGGCAGCTATGAAAGACCTGAGAGAACAAAAGTCATATTCCATGGCAAACAACATGGTCAGGATGAAAGGATGTGTCTGAGTCATCCTCTCTATTTTTAATGCAGGGAAGATGGACCAAAGCAGGCCTGTGTGGAGAGCTGTTCCCAGGTGACTATGGTTTCTATACCATTCTAACATGTGAATGTATCACAGGAAGTAGGGCAGCCTCCATGTCAGGAGACACTAGGACGCAACTGTTAGGACAAAGTGGTGGCCAAGACAGGGACCTCATTTATTTCCTGAAGGTAGTGACCTCACCTCATTTCCTTGGTGATGGAACTCTCTGAATTTTGTGATCCAGGAAGCCAGGCACCCAGAGCCAGTCCCAGTCCCAGTTGCAGTGGGCTCACTTGTTTGGATTCACTAAGGACAGAGTCAGTCTTTCTTGGTACCTACTGATGTAAGGGTTGCCAAATACCAAGAAAGCTCTGAAGAGGGGTCTTTCCTGAGAGGACAGGAATTGGCTCACCACTGCCTCCTGACAACTTCACAGAGTTGACCAAGGAGACCAGATGTGAGACAGAAAGGCCATTTCTGGGGAACATCATATGGCCTACCAGTCAGAGGACACTCCAGATAGTGACAGACCTACTTGTGGGAAAAAGTTGCATTTGTGGGTGTTGGTTTGTGTTTGTGGTTTTTTTCTCATGTTCTGAGAATAGGTAAAAAAGGAGGTTTGTTTGGTTTGGAGTGGACTGTTTCCAGTAAGTCATTTGACAAGGAGACTGTTTCTATGTCTGTGTATCCCACTGTATTTTTCTTTGTAGATATTAGAAAAAAAATAGCTCATTGGTTGTGTCCTGTCTAGTAGAAAGCTTCCCAGCATGCATCCTTTCCAATTAATGAATGGACTGAGGCTTGCCTTATCCATGGGCAACACCGGCTATCTACCTAATTTTCCATTTTTTCATGAATTCTGGACACTCTCAAGATTAGTATCATGTATTTTTGTACAAGATATGTACCACCTCCAAGCTCTGTGACATGGCCATGTACTGGATAGCTGAAGGGAATGGCGAGCATCTCAGAAAACTCATATATCAGAGTAACCAGGAAAGTCTCCGTGGAGAAACCCTGCTTGGGGCCTTTTGATTACCTATTGTTCTGTTGCTCTGAATGTCAGAAAGGTCTTTGCCTCAGGCCACCCCTTTGTGAAGCCTGAAGAAAACAGTTTTAAAATGGAAATGAATGGGCATCACCTGTGGCTCTTTGCTTCATAGCTTTGGAAATGGATGTGTCTGAATCAGCCTCTTGGCCCTGTGTGAGCCTGTGGTTTAGATTTTCAGCACCTGATGAATCTAAAGAAAGATCCCATGTGGGCATCCAAAACCTAAATGGAAAAAAGATCAGTGATTGTGGATGATGCCTCTCGCCTTCCTCTGTAAGATTCCTGACCTCCATCAAGTGAGAATAGGGATCATTTGTGTCAAATAAGTTCTTCAAAGGGCTGCAGAGGGGAGACAATAGGTGCTTGGGTTTTCTTATAACTCCAATTCACACTAAAAATCTATACCCCACAGTCAGTATGCCTCAAATTTGAGAAGTGGAGTAGTATTAACGGCAGGCCTATTTGATCACTTCTGTTTCACACTAACGTTGTCCAGGCCACCCTGACTTTAGGCAAATGAGGGGCAAGGGAGTTTATTTTTGACACTGTCTTGGGCTGTGCCCCTCATGGAAACCTCCAGCTAGAGGTTATGATTAGTGTCTATATAAAAGATGAAGAGGGCCGTGTGAGAGTGTTTTGGTTTTAATTGTCATCATTTGTGTAGCAATTGGAAGAGATGCCTGGGTCCACCTGGGCTTGAACTCTGTTGTGATTCCCCTTAGAGACTGAGTTGTGTAACTGACCTCAGAGAAGTATTGCCATGAATTGTGTTGGGATTTCAGGAGGCCAAACATGAGATTCACCATTGGAATCTGAGATCTTGGCCCAGGGTGACTTTACACAGAGCACTGGGAATCTAAGCCAGGATATCACAAGATTTTATTCTGAAAGATTCCAGCCATAGTTGAGAGTCAAAACACACATGCAACTCACATTGTAGACCTCAATGGGCCTGGCTTCATGAGACCTTTTGCCCACTCTTTGGGAAGCCTTGCCTGTGAGAGTTCACCAGAGCTTTCATTGAAATGAGATTCCTAACCATTTATTGGTTCCTGTATAAATTGAATCCCACAGTGCCTCCAACTTCATTATTGAAAAATATCTAGATATATACCATGGCACTGGAGAACATTTGGATGTCCTGTTGCTAATCATGATTGTACCAGACAGTGCCTTAATTGACTGTGTTTCATGAAAATGCTGTAGAACATAGATGCCAGTAAGTTGGAGCCTGCAGACTAGTGGGCATAAAGCAGTGGAGTGTAGGTGTGTGAAAAAACATCAGTTGTGGGTCCACGTGGATCTGGCATTGGCTTAGAAATGACTTGTCACTGACATGGTACATCCAGCAGACCCTTCTATGTAAAGGCATCTTGTTATATGGAGAGGATTCCTGCCAATGATCAGAATAAGGGGGCTATTGTCGAGTTGAAAAGCTATGTGGGATTTAACCTCATTGGTGCATTTTACTGCAGACCCTCACCCACCACATATGAGAGTACATCCTCCAGCACTGTGTCCCAGTGAAGCTCCTTGTATTTCGTGAAGCCAATACAAAACTCACAGTGCAGCAGTAAGAAACACCACGAAAGTGGAGCATGAACAAATGGCTTTACAGACAACACGGTTAGATACTTAGACCCCAGTGGCCAAAGTTTCCCTACAAATAGAGAATTCAGCACTGCTGCCTCATGTCCACTAGAAAATAAGGAACCATGTCATCCAGGTCACATAGATGGAGACCCAGCATTGATGGTCTCACTACAAAGGAAGCAAAAGCTCCTGACAAAAACATATTTCAACTGCCCAACCTCAGAGGCAGTTTCTCAAAAAGTCATTAGGCCAGCAGAGCTCCATGTTTGTGAATTGTTTACCCTCTCCCTTTTTGTAAACTGTTCTACCTCCTACAAGTTTGTGAAGTTCTGAGCATTTTCCTTTCCACATATGTATTCACAGATTTTCTAACTCTTCTCCACTAATTGTGTCTTATTTGGGGCGAAGGTAATGTCAAAGCATTGTTCTGGCTGAGAGTGGGAAGATTTTTGTGTAGCACATATTTGCATACATATTAGATTCATTTTCCTATTTTCCATTTGAAATACTGAATCCCTGACACTAAACCATACCCTACTAGACTCTGACTACTAAACCTAATATGATGGAGAAAAAGAAACCTAACAGAATAGAAATACAGGCCTTTCATAGGAGGCATGGTGTATACTTGGACTTGCCTTCTGCTTTATCAATGGTATGTGTTATAAATCTAGTCAACTTTTCATTGTAATACTTCTCCATGAGTTTTTAAAGTTAACACATATGTAAATTTCTGTCTCCCTTTCTCTGTAGCCTATTCATCAAATGTATTTTTTTATGCATTTTTAGAATTCTACCTGGTATCACATGTACATTCTTGTGAGATCGCTTATTTTGGAAGATACAAATTGTGAGAAGAGATCGCTCCCTCTAAATACAGATGGAACTGGAATTTCCACCTATGGGTGAATTTCCTAGATGAACAATATTATGTATAAATAAATGTTCAGTAAAATGAATATTTTTAGATACGTGGATGATATATATTTCATGATGAATTTCGAATGGCATATATATTGCTACATTTTAATGTCTGTGTATGTGTGTATCTATCTATTTATCTATCTATCTATATAGATATAGATATCTACTCTTAAGATTTTCAAAATATGAAATATATGTGTCTTATTATACACTCCCTAAGTAAACTCATGTGTGTGTATGTAGATTTATAATCAACTTTTCACAAAATTATTCTTAGAAATATTCATCCACCTTAAATACATATTTTTTCCTAGTACTGAAAAGTAAATTAAGTGAATGGTGTATACAATTCGTAATATTTCTACAGTGACTGAACCAGTTTCACATCAATGTAAGTAGACACCTATGGGACCATGATGTGTATTTTGAAGTTCATTTTTATTCAGACACTGGTACATTACTATTTCTGCAGTTTATGGACATTATAGGATATATCCTTTCATCCACAATTTCACAAATTTATAGGCATTTGGTTCACTTTCAATCACTTCCTACTTCAGAACACATGTATTCCTCCATGTTTCTTGACTGTTCTTTTCATGAGATTCTTTCCAAACACAGTATTATTGATTTCCATAATCACTTTTGAAGCCAAACTCACACACTCTTCATGATAAACCATAACGCTAATATTACCATTAGTTGTATAACTGGTTGGAATGAATGTATGTATATCAATATAAGATTTCCTATATATTTTCAGATATCAATTCAATCCATTATTTAACGTTTGAACCAGTTATATTATTTATTCACAGTATGGTCTATTAAGGCATCATCTCTATATTCGTAGACCGATGGTATACCTGTTTGTATCCCCAATACTAATTTTTAAGTCTTTAAAATATTGCTTTCAGAAATGGTGGAAGAAATACTGTAGTCACCTGATATACATATACATTTCATCACGGTAATATTCCTGAAACAAAATGCAAGGGTCACACTTATGATTGTATCAAAGCCTATATTGAAAGTGAGCATGTATTACTAACAACATCCATGCCCTGATTAACTAATGATCTCAAATATCATTCCTATTGGTGACTACATATTTGTTTCTTCCTAAGATTATATATTGAAACTGAACCCTGTTAAAAATGTCTTATCCTATCACCCACTTTGTACTTTGCCTTATTTCCTAATGTCTCTATTGATATCTGCTTTCCTACACATTTTCCCCAGTTTATCACTGTGACTGACTGTTCACATATGCTGACATTTACACTCACTCTCTAATCAAAACTCTATATCTAAAGAACATTTGGTCCAACTCCTCGACTCACTCAAATGGATTCTTCAAAGCCCTGCAGAGGGTAGCCCATAGTTGCTTGAGTTTTCTCATGACCCCAATTCACATAAAGAATCTATACCCCACAGAGAATAGGCCTCAAATTGGAGAAGTAGAGCAGTATTATTGGCAGGCCTATTTGATCACTCCTGCTTCACAGGAAGAGTTTCCATGCCACCCTGACTTTAGGCAAATGAGAGGCATGTGAGCTTATATTGGACACTGTCTTAAGCTGCGCCCTTCATGGAAACCTCCAGCCAGAGGTTATGATGAGTCTCTAAATTGAAGAAGATGAGGGCCATGTGGGAGTGTTTTGGTTTAATTGTGGTCATTTGTGTGGTGGTTGGAAGAGATGACTGGGTCCACCTGTGCTTGAACTCTGGAGTGATTCCCCTTAGAGACTGAGTTCTGGAACAGATCTCAGAGAAGTATTGGCATGAATTGTGTTGGGATTTTAGGAGGCCACGCATGAGAGTTGCCCTTGGAGACTGAGATCTAGGCCCAGGATAGCTTTCAAAGAGCACTGGGAATCTCAGCCAGGATATCACATGACTTTATTCAGAAAGACTTGGAAGCCATAGTTGAGAGTCAAAAAAAACATGGCCCTCAATTGTAGACCTCAATGGGCCTGGCTTAATGTGACCTTTTGGCCACTCTTTGGGAAGCCTTGCCTCTGAGAGTTCTCCCGAGCTTTAATTGAAATGAGCTTCCTCACCATTTCATGGTTCCCGAATGAATTGAATGCCACAGTGCCTCCAAATTTATCTTTGAAAATTGGCTAGATAAATACCATGAAATTTTTTAAATTCTTATGAACAGGTGGCACTGGAGAACCTTTGGATGTCTATTGCTGATCACGAGTGTACCAGACATTGCATTGATTGACTGGGTTTCATGAAAACGGTGAGAACAGAGATGCCAGAATGTTGAGGCCTGCTGACTAGTTGGCCTAGAGCAGTGGTGGGCAGGTGTATGATAAAACATCTGTCGTGGGGCCATGTGGATCTGCCATTGGCTTCCAAATGCCTTGTGACTGACATGGTGCAGCCAGCAGAACCATACAAGTTAACGGACCTTATTATATGGAGAGGTTTCAGGGCAATATTCAGAATCAGGTTGATATGGACATGGGTGCAAGCTTTTGGGGATAGAAGCCTGGTTGGTGCATTCTCCTGCAGACCCTCACCCACCACACGTGAGAGTACTTTCTATAGCACTGTGTCCCAGTTTTTCTTTTTGTATTTTGTGAAGCCAATACCAAACTCCCAGTGCAGCAGTAAGAAACACCACGAAAAGTGAAGTATGACCAAATGGCTTCACAGACCACATGGTTAGACACTTAGACCCCAGTGGCCTCAGTTTACCTACAAAGAGAGAATTCAGAACTGCTGCCTCATGTTCTATTGCAAATAAGGAACCATGTCATCCAGGTCACATAGATGCTGACGCAGCTTTGATGGTCTCACTACAAAGGAAGCGAAAGCTCCTGACAACAACAAACATTTCAAGGGCCCAAACTCAGAGGCAGTTTCTCAGAAATTAATTAGGCCACCAGAGCTCCATGTTTGTGAAGTGTTTACCCTTTACCTTACTTTTGGAAATTCCTCTACCACCTCCAAGGTTGTGAACTCCTGAGCATTTTCTTTTCCAGATATATATTCACAGATTTTCAAAGTCTTCTCCACTAATTGTGTATTACTTGTGGTGAAGGAACTATCAAGGCATTTTTTTGGATGACAGTAGGAAGATTTTTGTCTAACAAATATTCGCATACACATTAGATTCATTTCCCTATTTTCCATTTGAAATACTGAATCCCTGACACTAACCCATACCCTACTAGACTCTGACTACTAATCCTAATATGATGGAGAAAAAGAAACCTAACAGAATAGAAATACAGGCCATTCATAGGTGGCATGGTGTATACTAGGACTTGCCTTCTGCTTTATCAAGTGTATGTGTTATAAATCTAGTCAACTTTTCATTGTAGTACTTCTCCATGAGTTTTTAAAGTTAACACATATGTAAATTTCTGTCTCCTTTTCTCTGTAGCCTATTCATCTCATGTATTTTATTATGCATATTTAGAATCCTACCTGGTATCACACATACATTCTTGTGAGGTCACTGTTTTTGGATGATACAAATTGTGAAAAGAGATCACTCCCCCTAAATACTGATGAAACTGAAAATTCAACAAATTGGTGAATTTCCTAGATGAACAACATTATACATAAATCCATGCTCAGTAAAAAGAATATTTTTGGATATGAGGATGATATATATTTCATGATGAATTTTGATTGGCATATATATTGCTACATTTTAATGTCTGTGTTTTTATCTTTATAAATATATATATATATATATATATATATATATATATATATATATATATATATATATACTCTCCAGATTTTTCACAATATTAAATATATGTGTCTTATTATTCACTCCCTAAATACATTCATATTCATGTATGTGGATTTGTAATCAAATTTGCACAAGATTATTCTCAGAAAAATTCATCCACATAAAATACATATTTATTTTCCAGTACTGAAAACAAACTTCGGTGAATTGTGCTTACAAATCCTAATATTTGCATGGTAACTGACCCAGTTTAACATTAATGCAAGTATAATCCTATGGGACATGATGTGTATTTTGAAGTTCATTTTTATTCAACTGTGGTACATTACTATTTCTTCAGTTGATGGATATCATAGGATATAACTTTTCATCCACAAGTTCACAAATCTGCAGGCATTTGGTTCACTTTCAATTACTTCTTGCTTCAGAACATATGTATTCCTCCATGTTTCTTGACTGTTCTTTTCATGAGATTCTTTCCAAACACATTATTTTCGATTTCCATAATCATTTTTGAAGGAAAGAGGCGCTTTACTTACCCCCAGAAAGGTTCGTTGAGGTCTCCTTGTCCTGCGCTGCGTGATTCCCGGCCAATGCACCAAATGTAAGGTTCCGGCGAATGTTGGAGGAAGAGACCATCAAGAAACTGCGGCTCATGCAACAGTAAAAGCCGTTTATTGAGGATCCAATCCAGCATGCTGGGGCTACGTGCTCACTCAAGATGGGAGAGCATCCCAGAGCCCCGAGCAGGGGTTGAGCAGTGCTTAAGTACACTTTTTGGGCAGGGCGGGACTTTACATATATTACAGTCTCCTTTAAGAAATCATCATACACCACGGGAAAATCAAACAACAATTCCTAAACATGATTAGTTCATTTATTGGTGGGAACATTTAAGGCGGGAGTGATAGGTCAGTTCTAAAGCGGGGTACACATTCAAAATGATTGGTTTAGGCCCTGCAATGCCTACGTGCCAGGCCTCACAGGGTCCTAGGTTATTAAAAAACCAGGCGGTCAGGGGGAATATTTACTGGGTAGTCCGGGAATTGTCCTACAAGCTACAGGAATTTCAGGTTTTGCGTGTAGCATAGGAACTTAACAATACCTGGTCCTTTACATTTTAACTCAAGCCTTGCTGCTTAAAAACTTTACAACACCTGGTCTTTTACACTTTAACTTTTACACTTTAATTTCAATTTCTTTTACCCTTACAGATCACTCCTGGTGCACAAGAAGGGTGTCCAAGCCACCCTGACTTTAGGCAAATGAGGGCCAAGGGAGCTTATTTTGGACACTGTCTTGGGCTGTGCCCCTCATGGAAACCTCCAGCCAGATGTCATGATGAGTGCCTTTATGGAAGAAGAGGAGGGCAATGTGGGATTGTTTTGGTATTAATTGTGGTCATTTGTGTGACGGTTGGAAGAGATGACAGGGTCCACCTGGGCTTGAAGTCTGGTGTGAATCCCCTTAGAGACTGAGTTCTGGAACTGACCTCAGAGAAGTATTGCATGAATTGTGTTGAAATTTTAGGAGGCCACGCATGAGAGTCTCTCTTATAAACTGAGATCAAGGCCCAGGGTGGCTTTCCACAGAGCACTGGGAATATCAGCCAAGATATCCCATGATTTTATTCTTAAAGACTTGGTAGCCATAGTTGAGAGTCAAAACACACATGGAACTCACAACGTATACCTCAATGGGCCTGGCTATATTTGACCTTTTGGCCACTCTTTGGGAAGCCTTGCCTATGAGAGTTCTCCAGAGTTTCATTGAAATGAGCTTCCTCAACATTTAGTGGTTCTTGAAACCCACAGTGCCTCCAACTTCATCCTTGAAAAATGGCTAGATAAATACCATGAAATTTTTGAAAATCCCATGACCAGGTGGAACTGGAGAATCTTTGGGTGTCCTGTTGCTGATCATGAGTATACTAGAGGGTGCCTTGATTGACTGGGTTTCATAAAAATAATGTAGAAAAAAGATGCCAGTAAGTTGGAGCCTACTGAGTAGTGGGCCTAGAGCAACGGTGGGCAGGTGTGCAGGTGTGTGATAAAACATCTGTGGTAGGTCCATGTGGTTTGGCCATTGGCTACCAAATGCCTTGTGAAGGACATGGTGCAGCCAGCAGACCCTTATTTGTAAAGGCATTTTGATATATGGAGAGGTTTCAGGGCAATTTTCAGAATCAGGTTGACATGGTCAATGGTGCAAGCTATGTGGGAAAGAAGCCTGGTTGGTGCATTCTCCTGCAGACCGTGACCCACCACAGTGACAGAACTCTCTCCAGCACTGTGTCCCAGTTGAAATTGTTGTATTTCGTGAAGCAAATACCAAAGTCCCAGTGTAGCAGCAAGAACCACAACAGAAAGTGGAAGAGGACCAAATGGCTTCACAGTCCACACGGGGTGACACTTAGCCCCCAGTGGCCACAGTTTACCTACAAAGAGAGAATTCAGCACTGCTGCCTCAGGTTCATTGGATAATAAGAAACCATGTCCTCCAGGTCACATAGATGCAGACCCAGCTTTGATGGGCTCACTATAAAGGAAGCTAAAGCTCCTGACAACAACATATATTTCAAGTGCCCAACCTCAGAGGCAGTTTCTCAAGAAGTATTTAGGCCAGCAGAGCTCCATGTTTGTGGAGTGTTTACCATGTCCCTTACTTATGGAAACTGCTCTATCACCTCCAAGGTTGGGAAATCCTGAGCGTATTCCATTCCAGATATGCATTCACGTATTTTCTAACTCTTCTCCTCTAATTGTGTCTTACTTGTGGCAAAGGTAATGTCAAGGCATTGTTGTGGATGAAAGTGGGAAGATTTTTGTGTAGCACATATTTGCATACACATTGGATTCATTTTCCAATTTTCCATTCAAAATACTGAATCCCTGACACGAAACTATACCCTACTAGACTCAGACTACTATTCCTAATATGATGGAGAAAAATAACTCAAACAGAATAGAAATACAAGCAGTTCAGAAGAGGCATGGTGTATAGTTGGACTTGCCGTTTGCATTATGTAGGTTAGGTGTTATAAATCTAGTTAATTTTTAATTGAAATAGTTCTCCATGTGTTTTTAAAGTTAATGAATATGTGAATTCCTGTATCCCTTTCTCTGTAGCCTATTCAGCACATGTATTTTTATATGCACATATAGAATCCTACCTGGTATCACATATACATTCTTGTGAGGTGGCTGACTTGGCAGATACAAATTATGAGAAGAGATCACTCCTGCTAAATGCTGTTGGATCTTAAAATTCAACCTATGGGTGACCTTCCTAGTTGAACAACATTAAACATAAATCCATGTTCATTAAAATTAATATTTCGGGATCTATGAATGATATATATTTCACCATGAATTTCGATTGGCATATATATTGCCACTTTATAATGTCTGTGTGTGTTTTGTATATATATATACTCTCCAGATTTTTCACAATATGAAATATGTGTCTTATTATTCACTCCCTAAATACATTCATATTCATGTATGTGGATTTGTAATCAACTTTGCACAAGATTATTCTCAGAAATATTCATCCACCTGAAATACTTATTTGTTTCCTAGTACTGAAAACAAACTTCAGTGAAAGGTGTATACAAATCCTAATATTTCTACCGTAACTTACCAAGTTTAACATCAATGCAAGTAGATTCCTATGGGACATGATGTGTATTTTGACGTTCATTTTTATTTAAAACTGGTACAGTACTATTTCTTCAGTTTATGCACATCCATGGATAAATTTTTCACCCAAAATTTCAAAATTAAAGACATTTGTTTCACTTTCAATCACTTCCTGCTTCCGAACACATGTAGTCCTCCAGGTTTTTCGACTGGTCGTTTCATGAGACTTCTTAACAAACACATTATTTTCGATTTCCATAATCACTTTTGAAGGAAAACTCACACACCCTCTTCATGATAAACCGTAACCCTAATATTACCATTAGACTTATAATTGGTTGTAATGAATGTATGTATACCAATATCAATATAAGATTTCCTGTATATTTTCAGATATCAATTTATTCTAACTCCAATTTCTAAAGTTGGATCCAGTTATATTATTTATTCACAGTACGATCTATTCATGCATCATCTCTATATTCATTGACACAGGGTACACCTATTTGTATACCCAATACTAATTTATGGGTTTTAAAAATATTGCTTCCCATAATGGTGGAAGAAATACTCATGTCACCTGATCTACATATACATTTTATCACAGTAATATTCTGGACAAAAATGCAAAGGTCACACTTATGATTGTACCAAACCCTAAATTGAAAGTGAGTATATATTACTAAAAACATCCTTGTCCAGGATGCCTAATTCTCCCAAATGTCAATATTGTTGGGGACTATATATTTGTTTCTTCCTATGATTATATATTCAACCTCAACCCTGTTGAAAATGTCTAATCCTATCACGCATTTTATAATTTGTCTGATTTCCTAATGTCTCTATTGAGACCTGCTTTCCTACATATTTTCCCCAGTTCATCATTGTGACTGACTCTTCACATGTGCTGACATTTACATTCACTCTCTAAACGAAACCCTATTGCTAAAAAACTATTGGTCCAACTCGAAGACTCACTCTTCTTCCTAAACCTACTATCTTCCAAATCCTACTGACTATCCATTTTTGACTGGATGTTCTCTTCGACATTCAGGCATCTGAGGTGCAAGGTTTTATTCCATTGTGTATAGATTTATCTGAGACTAAAATGCAGAATGTAATTCAAAGCTAAATATCCCAAAGAAGGGCCCAATGCCCTTTCTGGCTTCAAATCGTAACTAGATTTATGTTTTCATACTTATATTTCAAATATATATTCTTATAAATTTTGCAGGTTCCCAATACCATTATTCATCCAGCAGAATGATTCCTAACACAAGTCAAATATGTTATTGACCCTAACCATACACTGTTCCCTCATTCTAAATTTACAGAGAGGAGAGACAGAGTTGGTCTTACAATACAGGAAAGTAGGGGATCTTCCACCTGCTGAGAACCTCAAAGTTCCATGCAGAAATGTTGACTGAAGAAGATGTAGGCAGCTATGAAGAACCTGAGAGAACAAAAGTCATGTTCAATGGCAAAAAACCTGTTCAGGATGAAGGGTTCTGTCTGAATCAGCCTCTCACATCTTAATTTAGAGAAGATGGACCAAACCAGGCCTGTGTGGGTAGCTGTTTCTGGGTGCCTATGGTTGTATACCATTCTAAATTGTGAAAGTGTCACAGGAAGTAGGGGCAGCCTCTTTCTCATTTGACACTTGGAAGCCACTGGTAGGACAAAGTGGTTGCCAAGGCAGTGACCTCATTCAGTTCCTAAAGGAAGTGACCTCACCTCACTTCCTTGGTGATGGAAATCTCTGAACTTGGGATTCATGAAGCCAGGCACCCAGAGCCAGTCCCAGTCCCAGTCCCAGTGGTCTCACTTGTTTGGATTTACCAAGGACAGTGTCAGTCTTTCTTGGTACCTACTAATGTGAGGATGGCCAAATGCCAGGAAAGCTCTAAAGAGGGGTCATTCCTGAGAAAGCAGGTAGTTTCTCACCTCTGGGTCCTGACACCTGCACAGAGTTGGCCAAGGAGACCAGATCTGAGACAGATCAGGCCATTCCGTGGGAATATAGTATGGCTCACCAGTCAGAGGACAGTCCGGATAGTCACAGAACTTCTTGGGGGAAGGAGGTGCCTTTGTGGGTGTGGGGGTGGGTTTCTGGTTTTGTCTCATGTTCAGAGAATAGGTAGGCAAGGCGCTTTTTTTGGTGTGGAATGAACTGTTTCTAGTAAGTCATTTGACAAGGCGAGTGTTTCTATGTCTGTCTATCACACTGTGTCCGTGGTTGCAGATATTAGAAAAGAAAATGCATCAATGGATGTGTCCTGTCTAGTAGAATGCTTCCCAGCATTCATCCTGTCCAATTTATGAATGGATTTCAGATTGCCTTTTCGATGGGTAACACCTGCAATCTTCCTAAGTTTCAGTTTTCTTCTGGACTTCTGCCCCTCTCCAGAATAGGCTCATGGTTTTATGTCTAAGGTATGTACCACTTCCAAGCTGTGTGCCATGACCATGTACTGGATAGCTCAAAGGAATGGCGAGCATCTCTGAAAAATCAGATATTAGTGTGACCATTAAATCTCAGTGGAGAAACCCTGCTTTGGGCCTTTTGCTTACCTATTGTTCTGTTGCCCTGAATGTCAGGAAGTTCTTTGCCTCAGGCCACCCCTTTGTGAAGCCTGAAGAAAACAGTTTTCAAATGGAAATGAATGGGCAACACCTGTGGCTCTTTGCTTAATTGCTTTGGAAAGGGATGTGTCTGAATCAGCCTCTTGGCCCTGTGTTAGGCTGTAGCTTAGATTCTCAGCACCTGATGGATCTAAAGAAAGATCCCATGGGTGCATTAAAAACCAAAATGGCCAAAAGAGCAGTCATTGTTTATGAAGACTCTCGCCTTCCTCTCTAAGGTTCCTGACATCCATCAAGTGAGAATAGGGATCCTTTGTTTCAAAAGAGTTCTTCAAAGCCCTGCAGAGGCTATCCCATAGGTGCTTGGGTTTTCTCATGACCCCAATTTACATGAAGAATCTAAACCCTACAGTCAGTAGGCCTCAAATTGGAGAAGCCAAGCTGTATTAACGGCAGGCCGATTTGATCACTCCTGTTTCACAGTCAGGATTTCCAGGCCACACTGACTTTAGGCAAATGAGGGACAAGGGAGGTTATTTTGGACACTGTCCTGTCCTGCGCCCCTCATGGAAACCTCCATCCAGAGGTTATGATGAGTGTCTATATGGAAGAAGAAAAGGGTTATGTGGGAGCGTTTTGTTTGGAATTGTGGTAATTTGTGTGGCACTTAGAAGAAAAGACTGGGTCCACCTGGGCTTGAACTCTGTTGTGATTCCTCTTAGAGAATGAATTCTGGAACTGACCTCAGAGAAGTATTTTCATGAATTGTGTTTGGTTTTTACTAGGCCATGCATGAGAGTCGCCCTTGGAACCTGAGATCTAGGTGCAGGGTGGCTTTCCCCAGAGCACTGGGAATCTCAGCCAGGATATCACATGATTTTATTCTGAAAGACTTTGCAGCCACAGTTGAGAGTCAAAACACACATGGACCTCACATTGTAGACCTCAATGGGCCTGGCTTCATGTGACCTTTTGGCCACACTTTGGGAAGTCTTGCCTGTGAGTGTTCTCTAGAGCTTTCATTGAAATGAGCTTCCTCAACATTTAATGGTTCCTGAATAAATTGAAACCCAAAGAGCCTCCAACTTCATCCTCGACAAATGGCTTGATAAATACCATAAAATTTTTGAAATTCCCATGACCAGGTGGCACTGGAGAACTTTTGGATATCCTGTTGCTGACCATCAGTGTACCAGACAGTGCCTTGACTGACTTTGTTTCATGAAAATTGTGTAGAACAGTGATGCCAGTAAGTTGGAGCCTGCTCATTAGTGGGCCTAGAGCAGTGGTGTGAAGGTGTGTGATAAAACATGTGTGGTGGGGCCATGTTTATCTGCCATTGGCTTCCAAATGCCTTGTGACTGACAGGGTACAGCAAGCAGACCCTTATATGTAAAGGCATCTTGTTATATGGATAGGTTTATGGGCAATGTTCAGAATCAGGTTGACTACCTGGTACCACACGTACATTCTTGTGAGGTGGCTGACTTGGCAGATACAAATTGAGAGAAAAGATCACTCCTACTAAACCCCATTGAAACTGAATATTCAACATATGGGTGAGCTTTCTAGTTGAACAACATTATACATAAATCCATGTTCAGTAAAATGAATATTTTTAGATCTGTGGATAATATATATTATATGATGAATTTTGATTGACATATATATTGCTACTTTTTTGTCTGTGTGTGTTTTGTGTTTGTGTGTATATATATATATATATATACACACTCTCCAGATATTTCAAAAAATGAAATATATGTGTCTCATATACACTCCCTAAATTCATTCATGTTCATGTATCTGGATTTATAATCAACTATTCACAAGATTATTCTCAGAAATATTCATGCACCTGAAATTTGCCTAATGCTCTCAAATATCAATCCTATTGGTGTCTACATATTTGTTTTTTCCTAAGATTATATATTCAAACTCAATCCTTTTCAAAATATCTAGTCCTGTCACTCACTTTGTAATTTCCCTGATTTCATAATGTCTCTATTGATATCTGCTTTCCTACATATTTTCCCCAGTTCATCATTGTGACTGACTCTTCAACTGTGCTCACATTTACATTCACTCTCTAACTGAAACCGTATTGCTAAAGAACTTTTGTTCTAAATTCTATACTCACTCTTCTTCCTAAACCTACTGACTATCTTCCTAATCCTACCAACTATACCTTTTTCACTGGATGTTCTCTTCTACATTCAATCATCCAAGTAAATGTCGGGGAAGCTTCGGAGAAGGAGACGACCAACAGAGTACTCATGATACAGCAAAAGGTTTATTGGGTTTCCAGCATGCTGGGGCTCAGAGCTCACTTTAGTAGAGCAGATAGCCCTGAGAATAGCTTAAGTAGAGTTTGTATACTTTCCCTGGAGAAGGCAGGGAGGGAAGTTTATTGATGGGTCACGACGAGTGGGCAGTTTGCATGCAACTGGGTGAGGGTGTACATTCTGTAGTTTGGCAGTTGGGGACAGCACATTTTGGGAACAAGTTTTGCAAGCATTTCTCAAGATTTCAACAGTTTTTTGTTAAGCATAGGGAAATACAGGAAGTGACAAGTACTTATTTTATTAACCTTTCATTCCTCACTTCTTTTTCTGGCTACTTTTAATCATAAAAATTATCATTGGGGGGTTTCACATTCTATGTCTCCTAGTGGGGTATTACCATAAGTTTAACTCGTCCAATTTGAGCCTGGAGAAAAGAAATTACACGGTTGAGAAAACAGGGTTTTATAGTTAGCAATAATATGAGGATTATTATTGGACCGGCCAGGGTTGATAAAAACGTAGTTAACCAGGGGCACTGTGTGAACCAAGACTCAAACAACCCTTTTTGGGTCTCTCTCTCTCTTGTTGATGCTCTTTAATGTGTCTTTTTAATTTACTCATAGATTTTATTACAACTCCAGTATGTTTGGCATAAAAACAACATTCTTCCCTCAATGCAGCACAAAGGCCCCCTTCTTTAATGAAGAGGAGGTCCAAACCTCAACTGTTCTGTAAAACAACTTCAGAGAGAGAGGTTAAAGTTTCATGCAAAGCTCTGATGGTGGTTTCTAATATCTTAGTTTTGGTCTATTGCTGCTTCTAATTGGGTAATTTATTGTGTCACATGGACAAGGGCAGTGGTTCCTGGGCCCACCCGTGCAGCAAATCCTATTCCTAATATGATGGCTAAAGTGAGGGATATATGCTCCCAGTGGAACCTGGTTGTATGTCCCCCTATTTGATCTTCAAATGAACCTGCTTCATAATAGAGCACTCTGGGAAACATCTGCACCATTACATGATTAATCACATCTGTTGACCATTTCATGAAAACATAAACAAGGTTTAAGTATATAGAATTATTCTGTTGTAAGGACGGACAAGGCAAGGCACCTAAGATAGCACTAAAGACAGGGAAACAGTCCTATTTGGTTGCAACCGGATTCAGAGGGCATTGCTTCTGTTGTAATCAATTAATCCCCTGAAACTCAAGTTTAGGTAGTTTCAGAATTTTGTACCCAACATGTAAGGGAAGGTGCTCAGAAGCTCACAGTCTGCAGAAGTTCAAAAACGCAGTATTTGTTCCTGTTTTTCCCCTGTTCTGGGCAAGTTAACTTTTAAAGGACACCTGGGAGGGGGAGAGCTTTTTCTTCCCTTTCTTATTTTACCCCTGCCAGCTGTTACCATGGAGACCAGTTGGTAACTTCTTTATCTTAGAAATGTAGCCATCTCTGTGAATCCCCAGCTCAAGGACAGAGGCCTTGTTCACATATTTTGTGAAAAACTAGTAAAAGGGTGTCTACCTGAGAAGTGCTGATTTTTTTAGCCACTGGCCAAGTAGAACAGGGCAACACGAAAAGAGGAAGTTTATCTACATTGAACTCTTTTATAGGGACTCTTTTGCTGAAAGTCCTAAAGTCAGCCATGGTGAAGACTTCTGGAGAAGGTCAGTTAAGACTTCTGTGGGCCTAGTGCAGAGGGGGAAGACGGGGAAGGTGGGCTGTGATCAGCTCCGTGGATCTGAGAATGAGGAAGGAGAGATGTAAAAGAATAATGGGAAACGGGTTTGAGATTTTCCTAGCAACAAAAACTTGAGCAGTAGAACAGGTAGAGCAGAGAGGATGATGGGAGTGAGTATCTCAAAACGCATATGAGGGACGTTTAATTATTAGTAAACTGTTTTCAGTGATGACAAACCAACTTTAAAGGCCATTTTTATTACATCTTAGATAGGGGACTGAGGGCTCTCCTCAGCTGGTTTGAGCTTTGGTTTAGCTGGTAAGAAGACCTGGCGGGACCCAGTGCGGGCACTGACAGGACAAGAGAGGAGTGAGTGGGTGGAGGGGTACTTCAGTAACTGCTGCCTCAGCAAGGAGGCAATGGTCTGAGAACCGGCAGAGGTTTGGGTTTTTGATCTAGTAATTGGAGGGGAGAAATCAGGTTGCTGAGGTGGGAGTGACAGCAGAATGTCTGGAGCAGAAGGCTGAGGGTGAGGATCTATTGGAGAAGCATAGTTCAGGATGTGAGTGAAGGAGGGAAAAGGTCACGCAGAATTTGAGGATCTAGAGACTCCTCTGTTGGCCATCAGTTTGGGTTTTCTAAGTGGTAATATGGCCAATGCTGTGTACTGAATTTGATGAGGATTTTGGGTTCCACCAGGCAGCCCCTGTATGCTCAAATCCCCATGACTTACAGAAGAAGTCGGCTTTCCCCCCACACAGCCGTGACTGTGGCTTTGAGAGTCTGCCCAGCAAACATAGTAATCTAGGCTAGCCAACCTGCATCTGGCTTGCATGTCCCTTCATCCATAATGTTTGTTTCCATTATCTATGCTACAGAAGTAATTTAATGGAATTTTAGTGGTATCCTCTTCATCAGGGATATCCCAATAGGTAAGACCTATAGCCAGCTGACAAATGTCTGGGAGGAATGATGGCCACCAGGTCCCTCAGGGGGCTGTATGCGAGATAGATTATACTTCTTTTCCAGTAGGATTTGTGATCAGCCATCACTGCTGAATGGGCTGATGTGGCTTAGGACTACTTGTGGCCAAGGAGAGAGTCCACAGACTTATCCACATGGCGAATACGCAATTTGAAGGTTTTACCAGTCTTTTCCAGTTTCCAGCCAGAGTCTGGACAGGGCGCAGGCTTGAGATGAGAGGCATGGATCCAGAAATTGATTCCATCTACCTTTACCACTGGAGGTGTTATAAGTAGCACCGGCTATGGTCCTTTCCAGCGGGGTTTCAAGCATGATACCTGATGTCGTCTTACGTAGATGAAGTCTCTTACTTGATATCGATGTGGAGTCCCTTTGTCCCCAGTTTGGTAGGCAGTGGCCAGCTGTTTACACAGGTATCACTGAGTTCTTTTTAGAGCTTTAAGTCTGTCAAGCAAGGGGGTGTGGATGGAATGGTTAGGTCTTTGAGTCGGGCTTAGGTCCCTTACTGCAGGAGGGCAACAATAGAGAATTTCACAGGGGCTAAGGTTACTCAAAGAAACAGAGGGAGTATTTCTTGCATGAAACATTGCATAAGGCAGGAGCATAGTCCAATCTTTTATGCTGTTCTCTAAGTTTAATTTTCTTAAGGTCTCTTTAATGGTTCAATTTATTCTATCTGCCTGTCCTGAACTCGGGTATCTATAAGCACAATATAACTTCCAATTAATTCCCTGGTTCCTGGCTAACCCCTGACTTACCTGGGCCATGAACACCGGTCCATTATCAGACCCTATTACCGGCTTAGCTTCCTCCAATGGTAAAGAGGCTGAGTCAGCAGCAGGGAAATCCATTTGAGGGTGTTGTGGGTTAGGGGACAAGGGCAGGGGATTAGTAAGGGAAGAAGAGTCCAGCAGAGTCAAATCTGTGACTCGAGGAGAACAGGGGGTGGAGGAGGAGGAGGTTGAGAGGGTTTGAGAGATCATGGGGGAAGGAGTAGGAGCAGAGGCAGGGGCAAGGAAAGGCTTCACCCATGGAGGAGGAGATTTGCAGATGTTCTGCCAAGTTAAGATATATGGCTGTTGATCCAGATGGCTATGTGTCCCCGGCTGAGATAATATCTCTGAATTTTTAAATTAGTGCGAAGTAGAAAGATCCTTCTAGGGGCCATCCGAATTCAAAGGTGGGCCATTCTGAGGCACAGAGATTCTGCCAGGTCCAGCAATTTACTAAAACAAGAAAGATTCTGAGCTCTTAAGCGGACTTTGTTCCAGTGATCAAGGGTCAGGGACAGAGGCATTGAACTGCTCTGTCCCATAATGAAAGGTACACAAACAGCAAAAGCAAGGACACATGACACAGATAAGACAAGACCATTAACACAGGCAATGGACGTCAAACACTGAAACCAGGAATGAGTAGCCGGCAAAACCCGATGGGATGACAATACCGAATCTGAAACAAAATATCACTGAGTTGAGGAGACTATTGTTCCTTAATTTCCCGAGTTTTCTGCGGCGTCCCCCAGGGAGGTGCCCTGTGTCTCCGTGACACGTCTCTCAGCCACCTTCGGAGGGAGCTCAGGCTCTTCATCGCCAGAGATTTTGCCAAGCCCTAACATGAAACCTGAAACCAGAAAGAGGTGCCTTACTTGCTCCGAGAGGAGCCCATTGGGGTCTCTCGTCTGCCACTGCCAGAACTCTGTGGAACCTCAATATGTAAAGGTCGGGTGAGTGTCGAAGGAAGAGACCACCAAGAGTCTGTCTCATGCAACAGCAATGGATTTATTTGGGGTTCAGCATGCTGTGGCTCAGAACTCACTTAAATAGAGCAGAGAGCCCTGAGAACACCTTAAGCACAGCTTATATACTTTCCTTGGAGAGGGAAGAGAGGGAAGTTTACTAATGGGTGAGGGCATGTGGGCGGTTTGCATGACACTGAGTGAGGGAGTACATTCTGCAGTTTGGCAGTTGGGAACAGAACATTCTGGAAACAAGATTAGCAAACATTTCTCAAGATTTCAACAGTGTTTTGTTAAGCATACAGAAAAACAGGAAGTGACAAGTACCTATTTTATTAACCTTTCACTTCGGACTATCCCTTTTCGACTAGATGTTCCTTCTACATTAATTCACCCAAGGTACAAAGTCCTATGGCATTGTATATCGATTTAATTGAGACACCTCTGCAGAACGTAATTCAAAGCTGCATATCCCAATCAAGAGCCCAATGCCCTTCTGGACTTCAAATCATACTTAGATTTCTGTTTTCATACATGTATTTCACCTATATATTCTTATACACATAGCAAGTTCCCAATACCATTATTCATCCAGCAGAATGATTTCTAACCCAAACTGAACATGTTATTAACCATAACCATACACTGTTCCCTCAATCTAACTTTACAGAAGAGCAGGGAAAGAGTTGATCTTACAATACCGAAATGTAGGGAATCTTCCACCTCCTGAGAACCTCAAAGGTACATGCAGAAATGATCCCTGGAGAAGAGGTAGGCAGCTATGAAGGACCTGAGAGACCAAAAGTCATCTTCCATGGCAAACAGCCTGGTCAGGATAAAAGGTTGTGTATGAATCAGCTTCTCTTCTTAACGTAGAGAAGTTGGACCAAACTAGGCCTGTGTGGAGATCTATTCCTGGGTGCCTATTGTTGATATACCATTCTAACTTGTGAAAGTGTCACAGAAAGTAGGGGCAGCCTCCGTATAATGGGACCCTTGAAAGCAACAGTTAGGACAAAGTGGTTGCCAAGACAGTGACCTCATTCAATTTCTGAAGGAAGGGACCTCACTTAACTTCCTTGGTGAAGGAACTCTCTGAATTTGGGATCCAGGAAGCCAGGCACCCAGAGCCAGTCCCTGTTCCAGTCCCAGTGGTCTCACTTGTTTGGATTCAGCAAGGACAGAGTCAGTCTTTGTTGGTACCTACAGATGTGAGGAAGGCCAAATGAGAGGAAATCTCTGAAGCGGGGCTTTTCCTGAGAAAGCAGGTAGTGGCTCACCGCTGGCTACTGAGAACTTCACAGAGTTGGCCAAGGAGACCAGATCTGAGACAGGACAGGCCAATTTGGGGGAACATATTTTGGCCCACAAGTCAGAGGACACTCTGGATAGTCACAGACCTACTTGGGGGAAGGAGGTGCCTTTGTGGGTGTTGTTGTGGGTTTGTGGTTTTGTCTCATTTTCCTAGAATAGGTATTAAAGTCGGTTTGTTTGGATTGAAGTTTAGTGTTTCTAGTAAGTCTTTTGACATGGCGAGTGTTTCTATGTCTCAGTATTTCACTGTGTCCGTGGTTGTATGCATTAGAAAAGAGAATGCATCAATGGATGTGTCCTGTCTAGTAGAAAGCTTCTCAGCATTCAAATTGCTCCATTTATGAATGGACTGTAGCTTGCCCTATTGATGTGCAATACCTGCTATATTCCTAAGTTCCTGTTTTCTTTCTGAATTCTGGCCACTCTACAGAATAGGACCATGGTTTTTTGTTCACGATATGTACCACCTTCAAGCTCTGTGACTGGCCATGTACTGGATAGCTGAAAGAAATGGCAAGCATCTCAGAAAACTCAAGTATCAGTGTGACCAGGAAATTCTCAGTGGAGCAACCCTGCTTTGGACCATTTGCTTACCTATTGTTCTGTTTTCCTGAATTTCAGGAAGGTCTTTGACTCAGGCCACCCTTTTGTGAAGCCTGAAGAAAACAGTTTTCAAATGGAAATTATTGGGCATACATGTGGCTCTTTCCTTAACTGCTTTGAAAAGGGATGTGTCTGAATCAGCCCCTTGGCTCTGTATGAGGCAGTGGCTTAGATTCTCAGCACCTGAGGGATCTAAAGAAATTTCCCATGCGTGCATTCAAAACCAAAATGGCCAAAAGAGCAGTCATTGGCATGAAGTCTCTCGCCTTCCTCTGTAAGGTTCCTGACCTCCATCAAGTGAGAATAGGAATCCTTTGGGTCAAACGAGTTCTTCAAAACCTGCAGAGGCTAGCCCATAGGTGCTTGGGTTTTCTCATGACTCCAATTCACATAAAGAATCAATATCTGACAGTCAGTAGGCCTCAAATTGGACAAGCAGAACAGTATTAACACCAGGCCTATTTGATCACTCCTGGTTAACAGGAAGCGTGTCCAGGCCACCCTGACTTTAGGCAAATGAGGGGCAAGGTAGATTATTGTGGATACTGTCTTGGTCTGCGCCCCTCATGGAAACCTCCAGCCAGAGGTTATGATGAGTGTCTATATGGAAGGAGATGAGGTCCATATGGGAGTGTTTTGGTTTAAATTGTGGTCAATTGTGTGGTAGTTGGAAGAGATGACTGTGTCCACCGGAGCTTGAACTCTGGTGTGATTACCCTTAGAGACTGAATTCTGGAACTGACCTCAGAGAAGTATTGCAAAAAATAGTGTTGGGATTTTAGGAGGTCACGCATGAGAATCACCCTTGTAATCTGAGATCTAGGCCCAGGATGGCTTTCCACAGTGCTCGGGGATTCTGAGCCAGGATATCACATGATTTAATTCTTAAAGACTTGGGACCCTTAGTTGAGAATACAAACACACATGGATCTCACTTTGTATACCTCAATGGGCCTGGATTCATGTGACCTTTTGGCCACTCTTTGGGAAGCCTTCCCCGTGAGTGATCTCCAGAGCTTTCATTGAAATGAGCTTCCTCACCATTTAATGGTTCCTGAATTAATTGAAACCCACAGTGCCTCCAACTTCATCCTTGAAAAATGGCTAGATAAATACCATGAAATTTTTGAAATTTCCATGACCAGGTGGCACTGGATAAACTTTGAATGTCCTGTTGCTGATCATGATGGTTCCAAACTGTGCCTTGATTGACTGGGTTTCGTGAAAATGTTGTAGAACAGAGATGCCAGTAAGTTGGAGCCTGCTGAGTAGTGGGCATAGAGCAGTGGACTGTAGGTGTGTAAATAAATATTTTTGGTAGGATCACCTGGATCTTCCATTGGCTTCCAAAAGACTTGCGACTGACATGGTGCAGGCAGCCGACCCTTATATGTAAAGACATCTTTTTATATGGAGAGGTTTCAGGGCAATGTTCAGAATCAGGTTGCTATAGTCAAGTGGGAAAGCTATGTGGGATTAAAGCCTGGTTCGTACATTCTCTTGTCGACCATGACAAACCACACGTGACAGAACTCCCTCTATCATTGTGTCGCAGTTGAACTCCTTGTATTTCATGAATCTAATACGAAACTCCCAGTTCAGGAGTAAGAAACACCCTGAAAATTGGAGCATGACCAAATGGCTTCACAGACCACACGGGAAGACACTTAGCTCCCAGTGGCCACAGTTTACCTACAAAGAGAGAATTCAGAACTGCTGCCTCATTTTCATTAGAAAATAAGGAACCCTGTCCTCCAGGTCACATAGATGCAGACCCAGATTTCATGGTGTCACTACAAACGAAACTAAATTTCCTGACAATTACAAATATTTCATGTGCCCAACCACAGAGGAAGTTTCTCAAGAAGTCTTTAGGCCAGCAGAGCTCCATGTTTGTGAAGTGTTTACCCTCTCCCTTACTTTTGGAAACTGTTCTTCTACTTCCAGTGTTGTGAACTTCTGAGCATTTTACATTTCTCATATGTATTCACAAATTTTCTAACTCCTCTCCTCTAATTGTGTCTTACTTGGAGTGATGGTTATGTCAAGCCATTGTTCTGGAAGAGAGTGGGAAATTGTTCCTGTAGTACATGTTTGCATACACATTAGATTAATTTTTCTATTTTCCATTTGAAATACTGAATCCCTGACACCAACCCATACCCTACTAGAATCTGACTACTAATCCTAATATGATGGAGAAAAAGAAACCTAACTGAATAGAAATACAGTCCTTTCATAGGAAGCATGGTGTATACTTGTATTTGCCTTCTGCTTTATCAAGAGTATGTGTTTTAAATCTAGTCAACTTTTTATTATAATATTTCTTCATGAGTTTTTAAAGTTATCACATATGTAAATTCCTGTCTCCCTTTCTCTGTATCCTATTCAGCACATGTATTTTTTATGCACATATACTATCCTACCTGGTATCCCACGTACATTCTTGTGAGCTCACTGACATTGGAATATAAAAATTGTGAAAAGAGATGACTCCCCCTAAATACTGATTGAACTGAAAATTCAACCGATGGGTGAGCTTCCTAGTAAAAAACATTATACATAAATCCATGTTAAGTAAAATGAATATTTTTTGATATGTGAATGAATTATATTTTATGATGAATTTCAATTGGCATATATATTTCTACATATTAATTTGTGTGTGTGTGTTTGTGTGTGTATTTGTGTGTGTGTGTATATATATATATATATATATATATATATATATATATATATATATATATATGTTCTCCAGAATTTCCAAAATATGAAATATATGTATCTTATTATACACTCCCTAAATTCATTCGTATTCATGTATTTGGGTGTATAATCAACTTTACACAAGATTATTCTAAGAAATACTCAACCACCTGAAATACATATTGGTTTCCTACTACTGAAAACTAAGTTCAGTGAATGGTGCTTACAAATCCTAATATTTCTACTGTAACTGACCCAGTTTAACATCAATGCAAATAGATTTCTATGGGACATGATGTGTATTTTGAAGTTCATTTTTATTAAACACTGGTACATTAAAATTTCTTCAGTTTATGTACAACATAGGATATATTTTTTTTCATTCACAACTTCACAAATTTATAGGCATTTGGTTCACTTTCAATTACTTACTATTTCAGAACACATGTATTCCTCCATATTTCTCTACTGTTCTATTCACTTGACTTCATTCTAAACACATTATTTTCGATTCCATTATCATTGTTCAAGCAAAACTCACTCTTCATGATAAACTGTAACCCTAATATTACCATTAGATATATAACAGGTTGGAATGAATTTATGTATATCAATATAAGATTTCATATATTTTTTTCAGATGCAAATTCAATCCATTATTTAAAGTTGGAACCAGTTATATACTTTATTCACAATATGGTCTATTCATGCATCATCTGAATAATCATCAACACAGGGTACACCTTTTCGTATCCCCAGTACTAATTTATAAGTTTTCAGGATATTGCTCCCCATAATGGTGGCAGAAAGACTCATGTCACCTGATCTACATATACATTTATCACAGTAGTATTCTGGACACAAAATGCAAAGGTCACACTTATGATTGTACCAAAGCCTAAATGGAAAGTGAGCATGGATTATTAAAAACATCTGTCCAGGTTGAGTAATGCTCTCAAATGTCAATCCTCTTTGTTACTACATATTTGTTTTTTTCCTAAGATTATATATTCAACCTCAAGCCTTTTGAAAATATCTAATCCTATCACTCACTTTATACTATGCCTGATTTCTTAATGTCCCTATTGATATCTGCTTTTCTACATATTGTCCCCAGTTCATCATTGTGACTGTAACTTCAAATGTGCTGACATTTACATTCACTCTCTATCTGAAACCCTATTGCTAAAGAACTTTTGGTCCAACTCCTATACTCACTATTCTTCCTAAACCTACTGACTATCTTCCTAATCCTACAGACTATCCCTTTTTGACTGCATGTTCTCTTCTACATTCAAACATCCGAGGTACACGGTCCTATGCCATTGTATATCAATTTATCTGAGACCTCGGTGCAGAACATAATTCAAGCTAAGTATACCAATCGTGGTTTCAATTCCTATCTGGGCTTCAAATCTTTCCTAGATCTCTGTTCTCATACATATATTTCACGTCTATATTCTTATAAATATCACAGGTTCCCAATACCATTATTCATCCAGCATAATTATTCCTAACCCAAATCGAACATGCTATTAACCCTAACCATACACTGTTCCCTCAATCTCATTTACAGAAGAGCAGGAACAGAGTTGGTCTTACAATACAGGAAGGTAGGGGATCTTCCACCAGCTGACAACATCAAAAGTCCATGCAGAAATAATCCCTGGAGAAGATGTAGGCAGCTATGAGGGACCTGAGAGAGCAAAAGTCATCTTACATGGAAAACATCCTGGTCATGATGAAAGGATGTGTCTGAATCAGCCTCTCTTTTCTTAATGTAGTGAAGATGGACCAAACCAGGCCTGTGTGGAGAGTTGATCCCGGGTGCCTACGGTTGATATACCATTCTAACTTGTGAAAATGTCAGAGCAAGTAGGTGCAGCCTCCATCTGATGGGACCCTCGGAAGGAACTGTTAGGAAAATGTGGTTGCCAGGGTAGTGACCTCATTCAGTTCCTGAAGGAAATGAACTCAACTTACTTCCTTGGTGATGAAACTCTCTGAATATGGGATCCAGGAAGCCAGGCACCCAAAGCCAGTCCCAGTGCAAGTCCCAGTGGTCAAACTTGTTTGGATTTACCAAGGACAGAGTCAGTCTTTCTTGGTACATACTGATGTGAGGTTGGCCAAATGCCAGGAAGATCTGAAGAGGGGCCTTTCCTGAGAAAGCAGGTAGTGGCTCATCGCTGGCTTCTGACAGCATCACAGAGTTGGCCACGGAGACCATATCAGAGACAGGACACTCCAATATGGAAGAATATATCATGGCCCACCAGTCAGAGGACACTCTGGATAGTCAGAGACCTACTGGGGGAAGGAGGTGTCTTTGTGGGTGTGGTTGTGGGTTTGTTGTTTTGTCTCCTGTTCTCAGAATAGGTAGGAAAGGTGGTTTGTTAGTTTTGGAGTGGACTGTTTCTAGTAAGTCATTTGACAAGGCGAGTGTTTCTGTGTCTATATATCCCATTGTGTCCGTGGTTGTAGACATTAGAAAAGAAAATGCATCAAGGGATTTGTCCAGTCTACTAGAAAGCCTCCCAGCATTCATCCTGTGCAATTTATGAATGAACTGCAGCTTGCCTTATAAATGGGCAACACTCGCCATCTTCCTAAGTTCCTGTTTTCTTCCTGAATTCTGGCCACTCTCTAGAATACGCTCATGGTTTTGTGTCCAAGATATGTACCACCCCAAGCACTGTGACATGGCAATGTACTGGATAGCTGAAGGGAATGGCGAGTATCTCAGAAAACTCAGATATCAGTGTGACCAAGAAAGTCTCAGTGGAGAAACCCTGCTTTGGGCCTTTTGCTTCCCTGTCTGTTGCCCTGAATGTCAGGAAGGTCTTTGCCTCCGGCAACCCCTTTGTGAAGACTGAAGAAAACAGTTTTCAAATGGAAATAAATGTGCATCACCTGTGGCTCTTTGCTTAATTGCTTTGGAAAGGGATGTTTCTGAATCTGCATCTTGGCCCTGTGTGAGCCTGTGGCTTAGATTCTGAGCACCTGATGGATCTAAAGAAAGATCCCATGTGTGCATCCAAAACTAAAATGGCAAAAAGGGCAGTCATAGTGGATGAAGTCTCTTGCCTTCCTCCAGACAAAAGCTGAATAAAGATACTATAGAACTCAATAGCACAATCAATAACCTAGACGTAACCAACATATATAAAATATATCAACCATCATCAAGTGGATACACGTTCTTCTCAGCAGCACATTGATCCTACTCCAATATAGACCATATATTATGCAATAGGGAAACTCTTAGTAAATATAAAGGTATGGAGATAATACCATGCACCATATCTGATCATAATGGATTGAAACTTTAAATCAATGAAAAAAAAAAGGAAGAAAAAATTCTACATCACATGGAAAATGCACAATATGTTACTGAATGATCAGTGGGTTACAGAAGACATAAAGGAGGAGATAAAAAAATTCTTAGAGACAAATGACAATAGAGACACAACATACCGGTTTGTATGGGACACAATGAAAGCCGTTTTAAGAGGGAAATTCATTTCTTGTAATTCTTTCCTCAAAAAAAGAAAAAAACAACAACAAATAAATGAACTCACACTACACCTCAAAAACCTAAAAAAGGAAGAGCAAAAGAACATCAAATGTAGTAGAAGACAAGAAATAATTGAAATTAGAGGAGAAATCAATGAAATTGAAACAAAAAATCTACATTGTAAAAATTGAAATAAATAAGAGTTGGTTCTTTGAAAAAAGAAATATGTTCGACAGGCCCTTAGCCATGCTAACGAAGAGAAGAAGAGAGAGAACTCAAATTACTAACATATGGAATAAAGATGGAAATATCACAACACACACTACAGAAACACAGAAGATAATTAGAAAGTATTTTGAAACCCTATATTCCAATAAAATAGAAGATAAAGAAGATATCGATAAATTTCTTAAGTCATATGATCTGCCCAGATTGAGTCAGGAAGACACCCACAATTTAAATAGACCAATAACAAAGGAAGAAAAATAAGAAACCATCAAAAGACAACCAACCAAAAAGAGCCCTGGACCGGATAGGTATACAGTGGAGTTCTACAAAACCCTCAAAGAAGAATTAATACCAATACTTTTCAAGCAATTTCAAAAAATAGAAAAAGAAAGAGTTCCTCCAAATTCATTCTATGAGGCCAACATCACCCTGATTCTAAAACCAGACAAAGACACTTCAAAGAAAGAAAACTACAGACCAATACCTCTAATAAACTTGGATGCAAAAATTCTCAATAAAATCATGGTGAATTGAATACAAAAGCATATCAAAATAATTGTGCTTCATGATCAAGTAGGATTCATCCCTGGGATGCAAGCCTGGATCAATTTATGGAAATCAATAAATGTAATCCACCACATCAATAGACTTAAAGACAAAAACCATATGATCATCTCGATAGATGTAGATAAAGCGTTTGACAAAGTACAGCATTCCTTTATGTTCAAAACACTATAAAAATTAGAGATAACAAGAACTTACCTCAACATGGTAAAAGCTATATATGCTAAACCTCAGGCTAGCATCATCCTAAATGGAGAAAAACTGAAGGCATTCCCTCTAAAATCTGGAACAAGACAGAGATGCCCTCTATCACCACTTCTATTCAGTTTAGTTCTTGAAATACTAGCCAGAGCAATTAGACAGACAAAAGAAATTAAAGGCATAAAAATAGAAAAAGAAGAACTTAAATATTCGCTATTTGAGGATGACATGATAATATATTTAACAAACCCTAAAGGGTATGCAAAGAAACTGCTAGAGTTAATAAATGAATTCAGCAAAGTGCCAGTATATAAAATCAACAAGAAAAAATCAAAGGCATTCCTGTATATCAGCAACAAAACTTCTGAAATTGAAATGAGGAAAACCACTCCATTCACAATATCCTCATAGAAAATAAGATACTTGGGAATCAACCTAAAAAAAGAGGTGAAAGATTTATACAATGAAAGTTACATAACTCTAAAGAAAGAGATAGAAGAAGATGTTAGAAGATGGAAAAATGTACCCTGTTCATGTATAGGCAGAACTAACATCATCAAAATTGCGATATTACCCAAAGTTCTCTACAGGTTTAATGCAATGCCAATCAAAATCCCAATGGCATTTCTTGTAGAAATATATAAAGCAATCATGAATTTCATATGGAAAAACAATAGACACAGAATAGCAATAGCAATTCTAAGCAGGAAGTGTGAATCAGGATGTATAGCGATAACAGAGTTCAAACTGTACTACAAAGCAATAGTAACAAAAACAGCGTGGTACTGGTATCACAAAAGTCAGCTGGACCAATGGTACAGAATAGAGGACACAGAAACCAATCCACAAAAGTACAACTTTCTTATATTTGAAAAAGTGCCTAAAAGCATGCAATGGAGGAAGGATAGCATCTTCAACAAGTGGTCCAGGGAAAATTGGAAATCCATATGCAACAAAATGAAAATGAATCCCTTTCTCTCGCCATGCACAAAAGTTAACTCTAAATGGATCAAGGAGCAAGATAGAAAATCAGAGACACTGCATCTAATAGAAGAAAAATTTGGCTACGATGTACATACTGTGGGGTTGGGCTCCAAATTCCTTAATAGGACAGCCATAGCACAAGAGTTAATAACAAGAATCAACAAATGGGACTTATTTAAACTAAAAAGTTTTTTTCGAAACAAGAGAAACAATAAGAGAGGTAAATAGAGAGCCTACATCTTGGGAACAAATTTTTACCCCTCACACTTCAGATAGAGCCCTAATATCTAGAATATACAAAGAACTCAAAAATTAAACAATAAGATAACAAATAAACCAAACCACAAATGGGCCAAGGACCTGAACAGAAACTTCACAGAGGAGGACATACAATCCATCAACAAGAACATGAAAAAATGCCCACCATCTCTAGCAGTTAGGGAAATTCAAGTCAAAACCACCCTAAGATACCATCTCACTCCAGTAAGATTGGCAGCCATTATGAAATCAAACAACAATAAGTGTTGGCGAGGATGTGGGGAAAAGGGTACACTTGTACACTGCTGGTGGGACTGGAAAATGTTGAGGCCAATTTGGAAAGCAGTATGGAGATACCTGGGAAAGCAGGGAAAGGATCCACCATTTGACCCAGCTATCTCACTTCTCGGACTATTCCCTGAGGATCTTAAAAGAGCGCACTATAGGGATACTGCCACATCACTGATCATAGCGGCACAATTCATAATAGCTAAACTGTGGAACCAAACTAGATGACCTTCCATAGGCGAATGGATAAAAAAAGGGGCATCTATACACAATGGAGTATTATGCAGCATTAAAAAATGACAAAAATCATTGAATTTGAAGGGAAATGGATGGCATTAGAACATATAATGCTAAGCAAAGCTAGCCAATCCTTAAAAAACAAATGCCAAATGTTTTCTTTGATATAAAGAGAGCAAATAAGAACAGAACAGGGAAGAAGAGCATGAGGAAAATATTAACACTAAATGGAGATGAGTGGGGGGAGAGAAAGGGAGAGAGAATGGAAAGCATATGGAAATGGTAGGAGACACTTAATGTTACACAAAATTCCATATAAGAGGTTGTGAGGGGAAAGGGGGGGAAACAAGGGAGAGAATTGAACAATAGCAGATGAGGTATAGAGGGTAGATGGTTGGGGAGGGGAGGGGGATAGTAGGGGATAGGAAAGGTAGAAGAATACAACAATCACTAATATGCCATTATGTAAAAACGTGAGTGTGTAACTGATGTGATTCTACGATTTGTATTGGGGTAAAAATGGGAGTTCATAACCCAAATGAGTCAAATGTATGAAAGATGATATAGCATGAGCTTTTGAACAACCAAAAAAAAGAAAAAAAAAGGAATTTAATTTCCAATATTTGAGACATTTTACAACTTTATTTTTTAATAAAATTGGCTTTTATTTGTTATCTTACTTGCTGTTATCTGCCTTTCAGTTTGAAAAAACGATGTGCTGTAGCCATTCATCCATGTAGTATGTAACAGAAAATTTTCAGTGTCTCCATATAACCAGATTGGCAAGGCATCAAGGTTTCCCTCACAAACAAGATAAAGGCTTTTGCATAAGAAATTTAATATTCTGCAATACAATTTTTTTTAACTTTCCAATTAAATTTCAATTTTTTTTTTAAAAAAGAAGAAACTAAACCCCACAGTAAGAAGGCCTCAAAGTGGAGAAGTGGAGCAGTATTAATGGCAGGCCTATTTAATCACTCCTGGTTCACAGGAAGGGTGTCCAGGCCACCCTGACTTTAGGCAAATGAGGGGCAAGAAAGCTTATTTGGGCCACTGTCTTGGGCTGTGCCCCTCATGAAAAACTCCAGCCAGAGGTTATGAGGAGTGTCTATGTGGAAGAAGATGAGGACAATGTGGGAGTGTTTTGGTTTTAATTGTGGTCATTTGTGTGGCAGATGGAAGAGATGACTGGGTCCAACTGGGCTTGAACACTGGTGTGATTCCCCTTAGAGAATGAGTTCTGGAACTGACCTCAGATAAGTATTGCCATGAATTGTGTTGCGATTTCAGGAGGCCACACATGAGAGTCGCCCTTTGAAACTGAGATCTAGGCCCAGGGTGGCTTTCCCAAGAGTACTGAGAATCTCAGCTAGGATATCACATGATTTTATTCTGAAAGACTTGGCACCCATAGTTGAGAGTCAAAACACACATGGACCTCACATTGTAGACCTCAATGGGCCTGGCTTCATGTGACCTTTTGGCCACTCTTTGGGAAGCCTTGCCTGTGAGTGTTCTCCAGATCTTTCATTGAAATGAGCTTCCTCAACATTTAATGGTCCCTGAATGAATTGAAACCCACAGTGCCTCCACCTTCATCCTTGAAATTTGTCTAGATCAATACCATGAATATTTAGAAATTTTCATGACCAGATGGCACTGGAGAACCTTTTGATGTACTTTTGCTGATCATGAGTATACCAGACAGTGCCTTGATTGACTGGGCTTCATGAAAATGTTTAGAACAGAGATGCCAGAAAGTTGGAGACTGCAGAGTAGTGGGCCTAGAGCAGTGGTGGGAAGGTGTGTGATAAAACATCTGTGGTGGGGCCATGTGGATCTGCCATTGACTTTCAATTGTTTTGAGACAGACATGGTGCAGCCATCAGACCATTGTATATAAAGGCATCTTGTTATATGGAGAAGTTTCAGAGTAATGTTTAGAATCAGGTTGCTATGATCAAGGGGGCAAGCTATGTGGGATAGAAGCCTGGTTGGTGCATTCTACTGTAGACCAGGGTACACGTACCACACGTGACAGAACTCCCTCCAGCACTGTGTCCCAGTTGAACTCCTTGTATTTCGTGATGCCAATACCAAACTACCAGTGCAGCAGCAAGAAACACCACGAAAAGTGGAAGATGACCAAATGGTTTCACAGTCCACACGGGGAGACACTTAGCCCCCAGTGGCAATAGTTTACCTACAACGAGAGAATTCAGCATTGCTGCCTCATGTTCATTGGAAAATAAGATGCCATGTCCTCCAGGTCACATAGATGCAGACCCAGCTTAGATGGTCTCACTATAAAGGAAGCGAAAGCTCCTGAAAACAACATATATTTCAAGTGCCCAACCTCAAAGGCAGTTTCTCAAGAAGTGTTTAGGCCAGCAGATCTTCATGTCTGTGGAGTATTTCCCATGTCACTTACTTTTGGAAACTCCTCTACCACCTCCAAGGTTGTGCACTCCTGAGCATTTTCGTTGCAGATATATATTTACAGATTTTCTAACACTTCTCCTCTAATTGTGACTTACTTGGGGCAATGATAATGTCAAGTCATTCTTCTATATGAGAGAAGGAAGATTTTTTTGTAGCACATATTTGCATACACATTGGATTCATTTTTCAATTTTTCATTCGAAATACTGAATCCTTGACACTAGCCCATACCCTTATAGACTCTGACTACTAATACTAATATGATGAGAAAAATAACCAAAACAGAATAGAAATACAAGCAGTTCAGAAGAGGCATGGTGTGTAGTTGTACTTGCCTTTTGCATGATATAAGGTAGGAGTTATAAATCTAGTCAATTATTTGTTGAAATAATTCTCCATGTGTTTTTAAAGTTAAGAAATATGTGAATTTCTGTCTCTCTTTCTCTTTAGCCTATTAAGCACATGTATTTTTATATGCAAAAATAGAATCCTACCTGGTTTCACACGTACATTCTTGTGAGGTGGCTGACTTGGCAGATACAAATTGTGAGAAGAGATCACTTCTCCTAAAGGCTGTTGGAACTAAAAATTCAACCCATGGGTGACCTTCCTAGATGAACAACATTATACATAATCCATGTTCAGTATAATGAATATTTTTTGATATGCAGATGAGTTATTTTTCATGATGAATTTCAATTGGCATATATATTGCTACATTATAATGTGTGTGTGTTTGTGTCTATATATATATATAGTCTCCAGATTTTCAAAATATGAAATATAAGTGTCTTACTATACACTGCCTAAATTCATTCATGTTCCTGTATGGGGATATATAATCAATTTTTCACAAGATTATTCTTAGAAATATACATCCACTGAAATACATATTTGTTTCCTAGTACTGAAAACTAACTTCAGGGAATGGTGCTAAGAAATCCTAATATTTCTACAGTGACTCACCCAGTTTAACATCAATGCAAGTAGACACCTATGGGACATGATGTGTATTTTGAAGTTCATTTTTATTCAACACTGGTACATTACTATTTCTGCAGTTTATGGGCAATATAGGATATATCATTTCATCCACAATTTTACAAATTTATAGGCATTTGGTTCAATTTCAATCACTTCCTACTTGAGAAGACATGTATTCCTCCATGTTTCTTGACTGTTCTTTTCATGAGATTCTTTCCAAACACATTATTTTCGATTTCCATAATCACTTTTGAAACAAAACTCACACACTCTTCATAATAAACCGTAACACTAATATTATCATTAGATGTATAACTGTTCGGAATGAATGTATGTATATCAATGTAAGATTTCTTGTATATTTTCAGATATCAATTCAATCCATTATTTAAATTTAGAACCAGTTATATTATTTATTCACAGTATGGTCTATTAAAGAATCATCTCTATATTCATAGACCCAGGGTATACCTATTTGTATCCCCATTACTAATTTATAAGCCTTTAAAATATTGCTTTCAAAAATGGTGGAAGAAATATTCTAGTCACCTGATATACATATGCATTTCATCACAGTAATATTCCTGACAAAAAATGCAAGTGTCACACTTATGATTGTACCAAAGCCTATATTGAAAGTGAGCATGTATTACTAACAACATCCATGTCCTGATTCACTAATGATCTCGAATATCATTCCTATTGGTGACTACATATTTGTTTCTTCCTAAGATTGTATATTCAAACTCAACCCTGTTAAAAATGTCTTATCCTATCACTCTCTTTGTACCTTGCCTGATTTCCTAATATCTCTATTGATATCTGCTTTCCTACACATTTTCCCCAGTTCATCACTGTGGCTGACTCTTCACATATGCTGAAATTTACATTCACTCTCTAACCAAAACCCTATATCTAAAGTCTTTTGATCCAACTCCTTGGTTCACTCAAATGGGTTCTTCAAATCCCTTCAGAGGGTAGCCCATAGGTGCTTGGGTTTTCTCATGACCCCAATTCTCATAAAGAATCTATACCCCACAGAGAGTAGGCCTCAAATTGGAGAAGTAGAGCACTATTAATGGCAGGCCTATTTGATCACCCCTCGTTCACAGGAAGGGTTTCCATGTCACCCTGACTTTAGGCAAATGAGTGGCAAGTGAGCTTATTTTGAACACTGTCTTGGGCTGCGCCCCTCATGGAAACCTCCAACCAGAGTTTATTATGACTGTCTATATGGAAGAAGATGAGGGCCATGTTGGAGTGTTTTGGTTTAATTGTGGTCATTTGTGTTACGGTTGGAAAAGATTCCAGGGTCAACCTGGGCTTTAACTCTTGTGTGATTCCCTTTAGAGACTGAGTTCTGGAACAGATCTCAGCGATGTATTGGCATGAATTGTGTTTGGAATTTAGGAGGCCACACATGAGAGTTGCCCTTGGAGACTGAGATCTAGGCCCAGGTTGGCTTTCCAAAGAGCACTGGGATTCTCAGCCAGGATATCACATGACTTTATTCAGAAAGACTTAGCAGTCATAGTTGAGAGTCAAAACACACATGGACCTCAATTGTAAACCTCAATGGGCCTGGCTTCATGTGACCTTTTGGCCACTCCTTGGGAAGCCTTGCCTGTGAGAGTTGTCCCGAGCTTTCATTGAAATGAGCTTCCTCACTATTTCATGGTTCCTGAATGAATTGAAACCCACAGTGCCTCCAACTTCATCCTTGAAAATTGGCTAGATAAACACCATACAATTTTTGATATTCCTATGAACAGGTGGCACTAGAAAATCTTTGGATGTCTGTTGCTGATCACGAGTATACCAGACAGTGCCCTGATTGACTGGGTGTCATGAAAATGTTGTAGAACAGAGATGCCAGAAAGTTGGAACCTGCTGAGTAGTGGGCCTAGAGCAGTGGTTGGCAGGTGTATGATAAAACATCTGTCGTGGGGCCACATGGATCTTCCCTTGGCTTCCAAATGGATTGTGACTGACATGGTGCAGCCAGCAGACCCTTACAAATAAAGGGATCTTGTTATATGGAGAGGTTTCATGGCAATGTTCAGAATCAGGTTGCTATGGACATGGGTGCAAGCTTTTTGGGATAGAAGCCTGGTTGGTGCATTCTCCTGCAGACCCTCACTCACCACACATGAGAGTACTCCCTCTAGGACTGTGTCCCAGTTTATCTCCTTGTACTTCATGAAGCCAATACCAAACTCAGAGTACTGCAGTAAATAACACCACAAAAATTCGAGTATGACCAAATGGCTTCACAGACCACACGGTTAGACACTTAGACCCCAGTGGCCTCAGTTTACCTACAAAGAGAGAATTCAGAACTGCTGCCTCATGTTCAATAGAAAATAAGGAACCATGTCATCCAGGTCACATAGATGCTGACCCAGATTTGATGGTCTCACTACAAAGGAAGCTAAAGCTCCTGACAACAACAAATATTTCAAGGGCCCAAACTCAGAGGCAGTTTCTCAAAAATTTATTAGGCCACCAGAGCTCCATGTTTGTGGAGTGTTTATCCTTTATTTTACATTTGGAAATTCCTCTACCACCTCCAAGGTTGTGAACTCCATTCATTTTTTTTTCCAGATATATATTCACAGATTTTCAAACTCTTCTCCACTAATTGTGTCTTACTTGTGGTGAAGGAAATATCAAGGCATTGTTGTGGAGGACAGTGGGAAGATTTTTGTCTAGCATATATTTGTATACACATTAGATTCATTTTCCTATTTTCTATTTGAAATACTGAATTCCTGACAGTAAGCCATACCCTAGTAGACTCTGACTGTTCCCGGGTGCCTATGGTTGGTATACCATTCTAACTTGTGAATGTGACACAGGAAGTAGGGGCAGCCTCCATGTCATGGAGCCATTGGAAGCAAATGTTAGAACAAAGTGGTTGCCAAGGCAGTGACCTCATTCAGTTCCTGAAGGAAGTGACCTACCTCACTTCCTTGGTGATGGAACCCTCTGAACTTGGGATCCAGGAAGCCAGGCACCAAGAGCCAGTCCCAGTCCCTTTCCCAGTGGGTTCACTTGTTTGGATTTACCAAGGACAGAGACAGTCTTTCTTGTGGATCACTAAATGCCAGGAAAGCTCTGAAGAGGGGCCTTTCCTGAGAAAGCAGGTAGTGACTCACCGATGGCTCCTGAAAACTTTAGAGAGTTGGTAAAGGAGACCAGATCTGAGACAGGACAGGTCATTTCGGGGGAACATAGTATGGCCTATCAGTCTGAGGACACTCTGGTTACTCACAGACCTATGTGGGTAAACGATATGCCTTTGAGGGTGTAGATGTGAGTTTATGGTTTTGTCTCATGTTCTGAGAATAGGTAGGAAAGGCAGTTTGTTTGGTTTGGAGTGGACTGTTTTTAATAAGTCATTTGACATGGTGAGTGATTCTATGTCTGTGTATCCCACTTTGTCGGTGGTTGAAGATATGAGAAAAGTGAATGCATCAATGCATGTGTCCTGACAAGTAGAAAGCATTCCAGGACACATCCTGCCCAATTTATGAATGGACTGTTGCTTGCCTTATCGATGGGCAACACCTACTATTTTCCTTAGTTCCTGTTTTCTTCCTGAATTCTGGCCATTCTCCAGAATAGGCTCATTTTTTTTTGTCCAAGATATGTACCACCTCCGAGCTCTGTGACATGGCCATTTACTGAATACCTGAAATGAATGGGGAGGATCTCAGAAAACTCAGATATCAGTGTGACCAGTAAAGTCTCAGTAGAGAAACCCTGCTTTGTGCCTTTTGCTTACCTACTGTTCTGTTGACCTGAATGTCAGGTAGGTCTTTGCCTCAGACCACCAGTTTGTGAAGCCTGAAGAAACTGCTTTCAAATGGAAATGAATGAGCATCACCCGTGGCTCTTAGATTAATTGCTTTAGAAAAGGATGTGTCTAAATCATCCTCTCGGCTCTGTGTGAGGCTGTGGCTTACAATCTCAGCACCTAATGGATCTAAAGAAAGATCCCATGTGTGCATCCAAAACCAAAATGGCAAAAAGATCAGACATTGTGGATGAAGTCTCTTGCTTCCTCTGTTAGGCTCCTCACCTCCATCAAGTACGAATAGGGATCCTTTGGGTCTAATGAGTTCTTCAAAGACGAGAAAAGGTGCTTGGGTTTCACATGACTCCAAATCACATAAAGAATCTATACCTCACGTTCAGTAGGCCTCAAAAAGGAGAAAAAGAGCATTATTAATGGCAGGCCTATTTGATCAATCCTGGTTCACAGGAAGGGTGTCCAGGAAACCCAGACTTTAGGCAAATGAGGGGGAAGGGAACTTATTTTGGACACTGTCTTGGGCTTCGCCCCTTGTGGAAACCTCCAGCCAGACGTAATGATGAGTGTCTATATGGAAGAATATAAGGGCCATGTGGTAGTGTTTTGGTTTTAATTGAACATGTTAATAACACTAACCATACATTGTTCCATCAATTTAAGTATTCAGAAGAGCAGGGACAGATTTGTTCTTACAATACAGGAATGTAGGGGATCTTCAACCTGCTGAAAACCTCAAAGGTCAATGCAGAAATTATCCCTGGAGAAGATATAGGCAGCTATGAAGGACCGGAGAGAGCAAAAGTAATCTTCCATGGAAAACAACCTGGTCAGGATGAAGGGTTGAGTCTGAATCAACTCTCTATCCTTAACGTAGAGGAGATGGAGCAAACCGGGCCTGTGTGGAGAGCTGTTCCTGGGTACCTATGGTTGGTATACCATTCTAACTTTTGAAAGTGTCTCAGGAATTAGGGGCAGCCTCCATCTCATGGGACCCTTGGAAGCAAGTGTTAGGACAAAGTGGTTGCCACGGCAGTGACCTCATTCAGTTCCCGAAGAAATGACCTTCCTAACTTCCTTGGTGATGGAACTCTCTGAACTTGTGACCCAAGTTGCCAGGCACCCAGAGCCAGTCCCAGTCACAGTTCCAGTGGGATCACTTGTTGGATTTACCAAGGACAGCGTCAGTCATTCTTGGTACCTACTGATGTGAGGATGGCCAAATGCCAGGAGTGCTCTGAAGAGGGGCCTTTCCTGAGAAAGCAGGTAGTGGCTCAACACTGGCTCCTGACAACTTCACAGAGTTGGCCAAGGTGACCAGATCTGAGGCAGAACAAGCCATTTCGGGAGAACACAGTATGGCCCACAAGTCAGAGGACATTCCGGATAGTCACAGACCTACTTGGGGGAAGAAGTTGAATTTGTGAGTTCGGGTGGGGTTTGTGGTTTTGTCTCATGTTCTCAGAATAGGTAGGAAAGGAGGTTTGTTTGGTTTGGAATTATCTGATTCTTCTAAGTCCTTTGACAATGCGAGTTTTTCTATGTCTGTGTATCCCACTGTGTTAGTGGTTGTAGACATTAGAAAAGAGAATGCATCAATGGATGTGTCCTGTCTAGTAGAAAGCTTCCCAGCATTCATCCTGCCCAATTTATGAATGGACTGCGGCTTGCCTTATGGATGGGCAACACCTGCAATCTTCCTAAGTTCCTGATTTCTTACTCAATTCTGGTCACTCTCAAGAATAGACTCATGGTTGTGTGTCCAAGATATGTACCACCTCCAAGGTCTGTGAAATGGCCATGTACTGGATAGCTGAATGGAATGGCCGAGCATCTCAGAAAACTCAGATAGCAGTGTGACCAGGAATATCTCAGTGGAGAAACCCTGCTTTGGGCCTTATGCATACATATTTTTCTGTTGCCCTGAATGTCAGGAAGGTGTTTTCCTCAGGCCAAAACTTTTGGAAGCCTTAACAAAAGACTTTTCAATTGGAAATAAATGTGCATCTCCTGTGGCTCTTTGCTTAATTGCTTTGGAAAGGGATGTGTCTGAATCAGCCTCTTGGCCCTGTGTGAGGCTGTGGCTTAGATTCTATGCACCTTATGGATCTAAAGAAAGATTCCATATGTGCATCCAAAACCAAAATGGCTAAAAGTAGAGTCATTGTGGATGAAGTCTCTTGCCTTCCTCTGGTAGGGCACTTACTTCCATCAAGGAAGAATAGGGATCCTTTGTGTCAAATGGGTTCTTCAAAGCTCTGCAGTGGCTTGCCCATAGTTCTTGTGGTTTCTCATGCGTCCAATTCCCAAAAAGAATTTAAACCCCTCAGTCAGTAGGCCTCAAATTGGAGAAGTGGAGCAGTATAAATGTCAGGCCTATTTGATCACTCCTGGTTCATAGGAAGGGTGTCCAGGCAAACGTGACTTTAGGCAAATGAGGGACAAGGAAGCTTATTTTGGACACTGTCTTGGGCTGTGCCCTCATGGAAACCTCCAGCCAGAGGTTATGATGAGTGTCTATATGGAAGAAGATGAGGGTCATGTGGGAGTGTTTAGGTTTTAATTGTGAGAGATTACTGGTTCAACCTGGGTTGAATTCTGGTGTGATTCCCCTTAGAGACTCAGTTCTTGAACTGACCTCAGAGAAGAATTGCCATGAATTGTGTTAAGATTTTCGGAGGCAACGCATGAGAGTCGCCATTGGAAGCTGTGATCTAGTCCCAGGGGGACTTTCCACAGTTCACTGGGACTCTCAGCCAGAGAATCACATAATTTTATTCTGAAAGACATGGCAGCCACAATTGAGAGTCAAAACACACATGGACCTCACATTTTAGACCTCAATGGGCCTGGCTTCAAGTGACGTTTTGGCCACTATTTGGGAAGCCTTGCCTGTGAGAGTTCTCCAGAGCTTTCATTAAAATGAGATTCCTCACCATTTAATGGTTTCTGAATAATTGAAACCCACAATGCCTCCAACTTCATCCTTGAAAATGGTTACATAAATATCATGAAATTTTTAAAATTACCATGACCAGGTGGCACTGGAGAACCTTTGGATGTCCTGTTGCTGATCATGAGTATACCAGAGAGTGCCTAGATTGACTGGGTTTCTTTAACATGGTGTAGAACACAGATGCCAGTAAGTTGGAGTCTGCTGAGAAGTGGACCTAGAGCAGTGGTGGGCAGGTGTGTGATAAAACATCAGTGGTACGGCCATGAGGATCTAGCATTGGATTCCAAATGCCTTGTGACTGACATGGTGCAGGCAGCAGACCCTTCTATGTAAAGGCATCTTGTTATATGCAGAGGTTTCAGGGCAATGTTCAGAATCAGGTTGCTGTGGTCAAGGGGGAAAGCTATCTGGATAGAAGCCTGGTTGGTGCATTCTCCTGCAGACACTGACCCACCACACGTGACAGAACTCCCTCCAGCACTGTGTCCCAGATAAACTCGTTGTATTTCATGAAGCAAACACCAAACTCCCAGTGCAGCAGCAAGAAACACAACGAAAAGTGGATCATGACCAAATTGCTTCACAGTCCAAACGGGGAGACACTTAGCCCCCAGTGGCCACAGTTTACCTGCAAAGAGAGAAACCAGCACTGCTGCCTCATGTTCATTGAAAAATAAGATGCTATGTCCTCCAGGTCACATAGTTGCAGACCCAGCTTTGATGGTCTCACTAGAAAGAAGCTAAAGCTCCTGAAAACAACATATATTTCAAGTGCCCAAACTCAGAGGCATTTCTCAAGAAGTCTTTAGGCCAGCAGAGCTCCATGTTTGTGGAGTGTTTATCCTGTCCCTTACTTTTGGAAACTCCTCTACCACCTCCAAGGTTGTGAATTTCTGAGGATTTTTCATTGAATATATGTATTCACACATTTTCTAATTCTTCTCCTCTAATTGTGTCTTTCTTGGTGCGAAGGTAATGTCAAGGCATTTTTCTGGATGAGAGTGGGAAGATTTTTGTGTAGCATATATTTACATACACATTGGATTCATTTTCCAAATTTCCATTAGAAATACTGAATCCATGACACTAACCACTACATTACTAGACTCTGACTACTAATCCTAATATGATGGAGAATAAAAACCCAAACAGAATAGAAATATAAGCAGTTCAGAGGATGCATGTTGTATAGTGGGACTTGCCTTTTGCATTATATAGGGTAGGAGTTATAAATCTAGTCAATTTTCTGTTGAAATATTTCTCCATGTATTTCTAAAGTTAACAAATATGTGAATACCTGACTCCCTTTCTCTGCAGCCTATTCAGCACATGTAATTTTATATGCACATATAGAATCCTACCTGGAATCACACGTACATTCTTGTGAGATTGCTCACTTGGCAGATACAAATTGTTAGAATAGTTCACTCTTCCTAAATGATGCTGGAACTGAAAATTCAACCAATGGGTGAGCTTCCTGGTTGAACAACTTTACACAAAAACCCATGTTCAGTAAAATAAATATTTCTGATCTGTGGATGATATATATTTCATGGTGAATTTCAATTGGCATATATATTCCTACTTTTTAAAGTCTGTTTGTGTGTGTGTGTGTATACATACTCTCCAGATTTTTCAAAATATGAAATATGTGTCTTATTATACACTCCCTAAAATAATTCATATTCATGTATGTGGATTTTTAATCAACTTTTCACTAGATTATTCCCAGGAATATTCACACACCTGAAAAACATATTTGTTTCCTCGTACTGAGAACTATCTTCAGTGAATGGTGCATACAAATCCTTGTATTTCTGCAGTAACTTACCCAGTTTAACATCAATGCAAATAGATTTCTATGGGACATGATGTGTATTTTGAAATTCATTTTTATTCAACACTGGTACATTGCAATTTCTTCCATTTATGCACATCATAAAATATATATTTCATCTAGAAATTCGAAAATTAATAGGCATTTGTTTCATTTTCAATCACTTCCTGCTTCAGAACACATGTATAACTCCATATTTCTTGACTGATCTTTTCATGAGGTTTCTTTTTCGATTTCCTTAATCATTTTTGAAGCAAAACTCACACACTCTTCATGATGAACCATAACCCTAATATTACCATTAGATGTATATTTGGTTTTAATGAATGTATATATATCAATATAAGATTTCCTCTATGTTTTCATTTATCAATTCAATCCATTATTCAAAGTTGGAACCAGTAATACTATTTATTCACAGTATGGTCTATTCATGCATTATCTCTATATTCATAGACACAGGGTACACCTATTTGTACCCCCAGTACTAACTTATACGTCTTCACAATATTGCTCCCAGAAATGGTGGAAGAAATACTCATGTCACCTGATCTACATGTACATGTTATCACAGTAATATTCTGGAAACAAAATGCAAAGGTCACAGTTATGATTGTACCAAAACCTAAATGAAAAGTGAGCATGGATTACTAAAAATATTCCTGTCCAGGTTGCTACCGCTCTCAAATGTCAATCCTATTGGTGACTATATATTTGTTTCCTCCTAAGATTATATATTCAACCTCAAGCCTGTTGAAAATGTGTAATCCTATCACTCACTTTATACTTTGCCTGATATCCTAATGTCTCTATTGATTTCTGCTTTCCTAAATATTTTCCCAGTTTATCATTTTGACTGACTCTTCACATGTGCTGACATTTAAATTCACTTTCTAACCGAAACCCAATTGCTAAAAACATTTCCTCCAAAACCTATAATCACTATTCTTTCTAAACCTACCGACACTTTTCCTAATCCTACCGACTATAGCTTTTCGACTGGATATTCTCGTGACATTCAATCATCCAAGGTACAAGGTCCTATGACATTGTATATGGATTTATTTAAGACATCTGTGCAGAACGTAAGTCAAAGCTAAGTATCCCAATTAAAGGCCCAATGCCCTTCTGGGCTTCAAATTTTACCTAGATTTCTGTTTTCATACTTATATTTCACCTAAATATTCTTGTAAATATCGCACATTCCCAATACCATTATCCATCGCTCAGAATGATTCTTAATCCAAATCGAACCTGTTATTAAGCCTAACCAAACACTGTTCCCTCAATCTAACTTTACAGAAGAGCAGCGACAGAGTTGGTCTTACAATACAGGAATGTAGGGGATCTTCCAGATGCTGAGATCCTCAAAGTTTTAAGCAGAAACGATCCCTGGAGAAGACATAGGCAGCTATGAAGGACCTGAGAGAGCAAAAGTCATCTTCCATGGCAAACAACGCACTCAGGATGAGGCATTGTGTCTGAATCAGCCTCTCTTTTCTTAATGTAGAGAAGAGGGACCAAACCAGGCCTGTGTGGAGAGCTGTTCCCGGATTCCTATGGTTGATATACCATTCTAACTGTTGAAACTGTCTCGGGAAGTAGGGGCAGCCTCCACCTCATGGGAACCTTTCAATCACCTGTTAGGACAAAGTGGTTGCAAAGGCAGTAAAGTCACTCAGTTCCTGAATGAAGCGACCTACCTCACTTCCTTGGTGAAGAAACTCCCTGACCTTGGGCTCCAGGAAGACAGAGAATACCAAGACCTTGTCACAGTTCCAGTGCCAGTGGGCTCCATTGTTTGGAAAAACCAAGGATAGACTAAGTATTCCTTGGTACCTACTGATATGAGGATTTCAAATGCCAGGAGAGCTCTGAAGAGGGGCCTTTCCTGAGAAAGCAGGTAGTGGTTCACCGCGACCAGATCTGAGACAGGACAGGCCTTTTGGGGGAACATAGTATGGCCCACCAGTCAGAGGACACTCCAGATAGTCACAGACCTACTTGAATGAAGGAGGTGCGTTTGCGCCTGTGTGTGTGATTTTGTGGTTTAGTCTCTTCTTATGAGAATAGGTAGGAAAGGCGGTTTGTTTGGTTTGGAGTGGACTGCTTCTAGTAAGTCGTTTGACAAGGCGATTTTTTGCATGTCTTTGTAACCCACTGTGTTCGTGGTTGTAGACCTTAGAAAAAAGAATGCATCAATGTGTCCTGTCTAGTAGAAATCTTCCCAGCATTCATCTTGCCCAATTTAGGAGTGGACTGCCCCTTGCCTTATGGATGGGCAACACCTGCAATCTTCCTAAGTTCCTGATTTCTTCCTCAATTCTGGTCACTCTCAAGAATAGGCTCATTGTTTTGTGTCCAAGATATGTACCACCTCCAATCTGAGTGACATGGCCATGTACAAGATAGATGAAGGGAATGGCGAGCATCTCAGAAAACTCTAATATCAGTGTGTCCAGGAAAGTCTCAGTGGATAAACCCTGCTTTGGGCCTTTTGCTATTGTTCTGTTGCCCTGAATGTCAGGAAAGTCTTTGCCTCAGGCCATCCCTTTGTGAATCCTGAAGAAAACAGCTTTCAAATGAAAATAAATGGACATCAACTGTGGCTCTGTGCTTAATTGCTTTGGAAAGGGATGCGTCTGAATCAGCCTCTTGGTCCTATGTGAGGCTATAGCTTAGATTCTCAGCACCTGATGGATCTAAAGAAAGATCCCATGTGTGCATTCAAAACCAAAATGGCAAAAAAATCAGTAATTGGGGATGAAGTCTCTTGCCTTCCTCTGTAAGGTTCCTGACCTCCATCAAGTGAGATTAGGCATTCTTTGGGTCAAATGAGTTCTTCAAAGCCCTGTGGAGGCCATTAACAGGTGGCACTGGAGAACTCTTAAATGGTCTGTTGCTGATCATGAGTATACTAGCCAGGGCCTTTATTGACTGAGTTTCATAAAAATTATCTAGAACAGCAATGCCAATAAGTTGGAGCCTGCTGAGTAGTGGACCTAGAGCAGTAGTGTGTGATAAAATATCTGTGGTGGGACCATGTGGATCTGCTATTGACTTCCAAATGGCTTGTGACTGACATGGTGCAGCCAGCAGACCCTTCTATGTAAAGGCATCTTGTATATGGAGAGGTTTCAGGGTAATGTTAAGAATCAGGTTGCTGAGGTTAAGGGGACAAGCTATCTGGTATTGAAGCCTGGTTGGTACATTCTCCTGCAGAACGTGACCCACAACACGTGACAGAACTTCCTCCAGCACTGTGTTCCAGTTGAACTCATTGTATTTCGTGAAGCAAATACCAATGTCCCAGTTCAGCAGCAAGAAACACCACAAAAGTTGGAGGATGAACAAATGGCTTCAGAGTCCACATGGGGTGACACTTAGCCCCCAGTGGCCACAGTTTACATACAAAGAGAGAAATCAGCACTGCTGCCTCAGGATCATTGGAAAATACGAAACCAAGATCTTCTTGTCACATAGATACAGACCCAGCTTTGATGGTCTCACTAGAAAGGAAGCTAAAGCTTCTGACAAACACATATATTTCAAGTGCCCACCCTCAGAGGCAGTTTCTCAAGAAATCTTTTGGCCAACAGAGCTCCATGTTTGTGGAGTGTTTACCCTGTCCCTTACTTTTGGAAACTGCTCTACAACCTCCAAAATTGTGAACTTTTGAGCATATTCCACTACAGATATATATTCACAGATTTTCTACCTCTTCTCTTCTAATTGTGTCTTATTTGGGGTGAAGGTAATTTCAAGGCATTGTTGTGGATGAGAGTTGGAAGATTTTTTTGTAGCACATATTTGCATACACATTGGATTCATTTTCCAATTTTCCATTCGAAATACTGAATTCCTGACACTAACCCATAACCTACTAGAATCTGACTACTAATCCTAATATGATGGAGAACAATAACCCAAACAGAATAGAAATCCAAGAAGTTCAGAGGAGGCATGGTGTATAGTTGAACTTGCCTTTTGCATTATATAGTGTAGGAGTTATAAATCTAATCAATATTTTGTTGACATAGTTGTCCATGTGTTTTTAAATTTAACAAGTATTTGAATTCCTGTCTCCGTTTGTCTGTAGCCTATTCAGCACATTCATTTTTATATGCACATATAGAATCCTACCTGGTATCAAATGTACATTCTTGTGAGGTGGCTGACTTGGCAGATACAAATTATGAGAAGAGATCACTCCTCCTAAACGCTGTTGGAACTGAAAATTTAACCTAAGGGGGAGCTTCCTAGTTGAACAACATTATACACAAATCCATGTTCAGTAAATTAAATATTTTTGGATCTTTGGACGATATGTATTTCTACATCAATTTCAATTGGCATATATATTGCTACATTTCAATGTCTCTGTGTGTATATGTGTTTGTTTGTGTGTGTGTGTGTATATATATATATATATATATATATATATATATATATATATATACTCTCCAAATTTTTAAAAATATGAAATAATTCTGTCTTCTTTTACACACCCTAAATTCATTCATATTCATGTATGTGGATTTATAATAAACTTTTCACAAGATTATTCTCAGAATTATTCATCCACCTGAAATACATATTTGTTTTCTAGTACTGACAAGTAACATCAGTGAATGGTGCATACAAATCCTAATATTTCTACAGTAACTGACCCAGTTTAACATCAATCCAAGTAGATTACTATGGGACATGATGTACATTTTGACGTTCATTTTTATTCAACACTGGTACTTTACTATTTCTTCAGTTTATTCACATCATAGGATATGTATTAAATCCACAAGTTAGCAAAATTATTTGCATTTGTGTCATTTTCAATCACTTTCTACTTCAGAACACATGCATTCCTCTATGTTTCTTGACTGGTCTTTTCATGAGACTTCTTTCCAAACACATTATTTTCCTTTTCCATTCTCACTTTTGAAGCAGATCTCACACACCTTTCATGATAGAATATAACCCTAATATTACCATTAGATGTATAACTCATTGGAATGAATGATTCTATATCAATATAAGATTTCTTATATATTTTCAGATATCAATTCTAGCAATCCATTATTTGAAGTGGAATCAGTTATATTATTTATTCACAGTATTGTCAATTCATGAATTACTTCTATATTCATAGACACAGGGTACACCTCTTTGTACCCCCAATACTAATTTATTTTTTTTATTTTGCATTCTTTCTTAAAGTATTTTTATATTATTTTCAACAACATTTGAAACAACAGGATTTTCTAAATAGACTTGTCTTTAGCATACCCAGATGAAAAAATATAATTCTATTTCATATCCCTTTGTGGGATAATGTGGGTTTTTTGTACTGAAAAAATGATAGGAATATTAGAATATATGATCCGTTAGCCAACTTTGTTTGTTTGTTTATTTGCTTTTGCAAAGCTAGGAATTGAACCCTAGTAGTAACTAGTTATTCTACTCATTCAGAAAAGTTAGTGTGTCATTTTATTGAAATAACCATACTGGATATAAAATAGATACACATGTGATACAATAGATTGCATGGTATATAAATTTGTATCTCAGTAAAGCTGTAATTAAAATAAAATTTAAAGTATTGAAATTCAGGCAAAGGATAGGAAAGATATTTGTGTCTGTTTTTCAGAAGTTTATTGTCATCCATTTAAAAAATCTTTTAAAAGAGATTGCATTTGAACAAAAGGTATTGTTTAGTGTGCTTTCTCTGTATTCTTAGTGGTTCTTCACTATTACTATTTTATTCACACCCTCTTAATTTCTTATTGTTGAGCCAATTCTGCATCTAAATGTAGTGGCAAGATATATTCAGGAGTCTGGTGCAATAGTGCATGCCTGAAATCCCAGCTACTAAGACCCTTTCTCAAAACAACAAAAAAGTAGTGGGGGTGGGGAGCATGGATGTAGTTTAGCAGTCAAGTGCTTTCCGAAGCATGTGGAGGCCCTGGGTTCTATCTGCAGCACTGCAAAAGCAAAACAAACAAAAGACGTATTCCAGAGATTTTGATTATTTCTGCAGGAGATATGCAGTCAAGACTAAGTAATTTGAAACAGGAGTGGCACAAGAAGTGGAAGATAAAGTATCAATTTTTTTTTCTTTTTTTTTTGGTTAGAATTAGTTCACTTTGCATTCCTTGCGTATGCGCCTCTACCTTTGGAACCACATTGGTAAAAGTTTGTGTAAGAATTGTTTGTTGGCATATCCTAGAGTGCTCAATTTATACGTCTTCAAAATATTGCTCCCAGAAATTGTGGAAGAAATACTCATGTCACCTGATCTACATATACATTTTATCACAGTAATATTCGGAACACAAAATGCAAAAGTCACACTTATGATTGTACCAAAGGCTAAATAGAAAGTGAACCTGTATTATTAAAAACATTCATGTCCAGGTTGCCTAATACTCTCAAATGTCAATCCTATTGGTGACTACATATTTGTTTCTTCCTAAGATTATATATTGAAACTCAACCCTGTTGATAATGTCTAATCCTATCACTCACTTTATACTTTGCCTGATTTCCTAATGTCTCTCTTGATATCTGCTTTCCTACATATTTTCCCCAGTTCATCATTGTGACTCATTCTTCACATGTGCTGACATTTACATTCATTCTCTAACCGAAACCCTATTACTAAAGAACTTTTGGTCCAAATCCTATACTCACTCTTCTTCCTAAACCTACGGACTATATTCCTAATCCTACTGACTATCCCTTTTTGACTGGATGTTCTCTTCTACATTCAATCATCCAAGTAAAGGTCGGTCGAGTGTCGGAAGAGGAGACCACCAAGAATCTATCTCATGTAACAGCAAAGGGTTTATTGGGGGTCCAGCATGCTGGGGCTCAGAGTTCACTTGAAAAGCGTAGAGAGCCCTGAGAACAGCTTAAGCAGAGGTTAAATACTTTCCCTTGCGAGTGCAGGGAGGGAAGTTTATTGATGTGTCAGGGCGAGTGGTCAATTTGCATGCAACCTGGTGAAGGAGTACATTCTGCAGTTTGACAGTTGGGGACAGCACATTCTGGGAACAAGATTGGCAAACATTTCTCAAGATTTCAACAGTGTTTTGTTAAGCGTACAGAAAAACAGGAAGTGACAACTACATATTTTATTAACCTTTCATTCGACACTTCTTTTTCTGGCTACTTTTAATCATAAAAATGATCATTGGGGGGTGTCACATTCTATGTCTGCTAGTGGGGTATTACCATTAGTTTAACTTGTCCAATTTGAGCTTGGAGAAAATAAATTACATGGTTGAGCAAGCAGGGTTTAATAGTTAGCAATAATATGAGGATTATTATTGGACCGGCCAGCCGACAAGACAAGACAAGACAATAAAGACAAGACAAGACAATAAAGACAGGATATGGAAGTCCAACACTGAGACCAGGACTTAGTAGTTGGCAGAACCCGATCGGTTGGCAATAACGAATCTGAAACAAAATATCACTGAGTCATGGAGACTATTGTTCCTCAATTTTCTGAGTCCTCTATGACGTCACCCAGGGACTTGGCCTGTGGCTCTGTGACATGACTGTCAGCCATCGTTGGAGAGAGCTCACGCTCTTCATTGACATCCATTTTGCCAAGCCCTGACCTGAAACCTGACCAGAAAGAGGCACCTTACTTACCCTGAGAGGAGTTTGTTGGGGTCTCTTGTCCACCGCTGCCGGATCTCAGTGGAACCTCCATATGTAAAGGTCCGGTGACAATCGGGGGAAGAGACCACCAAGAGACTGTCTCATGCAAAAGCAAAGGGTTTATTGGGGGTCCAGCATGCTGGGGCTCAGAGCTCACTTGAATAGAGCAGAGAGCCCAGAGAACAGCTTAAGCAGAGCTTATATATTTCCCTTGGACAGGGCAGGGGGGTAAGTTTATTGATGGGTCCGGGCGAGTGAGCGGTTTGCGTGCAACCGGTTGAGGGAGTACATTCTGCAGTTTGGCAATTGGGGACAGCACATTCTGGGAATAAGATTAGCAAACAGTTCTCAATATTTCAAAAGTGTTTTGTTAAGCATACAGAAAAACAGGAAGTGACAAGTACTTATTTTATTAACCTTTCACTGCGAACTATACTTTGCCAGAATTCCTAATGTCTCTATTGTGTTTGTTAAAGTTCATTTTTATTCAAACCTGGTACGTTATTATTTCTTCAGTTCATGGACATCATAAGATATTTCCTTTCATTCACAAGTTCACAAATTTATAAACATTTGGTTCACTTTCAATCACTTCCTCCTTCGGAAGACATATGTTCCTCCATGTTTCTTGACTGGTCTTTTTACTAGACTTCTTTCTAAACATATTATTTTCGATTCCATAATCATTTTTGAGGCAAAACTCACACACTATTCATGATAAATGATAACCCTAACATTACAATTAGATATATAACTGGTTGGAATGAATGTATGTATATCAATATAAGATTTTCTATATATTTTAAGATATCAATACAATCCATTATTTAAATATGGAACCAGTTATATAATTTATTCACAGTATGGTCTATTAATGCATCATCTCTATATTCATCAAAACAGGGTAAACCTAATAGTATCCCCAGTACTAATTTATAAGTTTTCAAAATATTGCTCACAGAAATGGTGAAAGAAATACTCATGTCACCTTAGCTACATATACATATTATCACACTAATATTCTGGACATAAAATGCAAAGGTCACACGGAACATAATTTAAGCTAAGTATCCCAATCAAGGGCCCAAAGTCCTTCTGGGCTTCAAATATTACCTAGATTTCTGTTTTCATACTTATATTTCACCTCCATGTTCTTGTAAATATCACAGGTTCCCAATATCATTATTCATCCAGCAAAATGATTCATAACCCAAATCGAACATGCTATTAACCCTAACCATTCTGTAAACTGAGATTGTTCACTCAATCTCACTTTACAGAAGAGCAGGGACAAAGTTAGTATTACAATACAGGAAGTTAGGAGATCTTCCACCTGCTGAGTACCTCAAAATCCATGCAGAAATGATCCCTGGAGAAGACGTAGGCAGTATGAAGGACCTGAGACAGCAAAAGTCATCTTCCTTTGCAAACAACCCGATCAGGATGAAAGGATGTGTCTGAATCATCCTATCTCTTCTTAATGTAGGGAAGATGTATGAAACCAGGCATGTGTGGAGAGCTGTTCCCAGGTGCCTATGTTTCTATACCATTCTAACTTGTGAAAGTGTCACAGGAAATAGAGGCAGCCTCCTTTTCCTGAGACACTAGGAAGCAACTGTTAGGACAAAGTGGTGGCCAAGACAGTGGCCTCATTCATTTTCTGAAGAAAGTGACCTCACCTCACTTTTTTCATGATGTAACTCTCTGAATTTTTTGATCCAGGAAGCCAGGCACCAAGAGCCAGTACCAGTCCCAGTCCAAGTGGGCTCACTTGTTTGGATTTACCAAGTAAAGAGTCAGTCTTTCTTGGTACCTACTGATGTGAGGGTGGCCAAATGCCAAGAAAGCTTTGAAGAGGGTCCTTTCCTGAGAGGGCAGGAAATGGCTCACCACTGCCTCCTGAAAACTTCACAGAATTGGCCAAGGAGACCAGATCTGAGACAGGACCGGCCATTTCTGGGGAACATTCTATGGCCTACTAGTCAGAGGACACTCCGGATAGTCACAGACATACTTGGGGAAGGAGGTGACTTTGTGTGTGTGGATGTCAGTTTGTGGATTTGTCTCATATTCTGAGAATAGGTAAAAAAGGAGGTTTGTTTGGTTTGGAGTGGACTGTTTCTAGTAAGTCATCTGACAAGGAGACTGTTTCTATGTCTGTGTATCCCACTGTGTCCTTAGTTGTAGATATTAGAAAAGAAAATGGCTCACTGGGTGTGTCCTGTCTAGTAGAAAGCTTCACAGCATTCATCCTGCCCAATTAATGAATGGACTGAGGCTTGACTTATCCATGGGCAACACCTAGTATCATCCTAAGTTCTTGAATTCTTCCTGAATTCTGGCAACTCTCCAAAAAGGCTCATGGTTTTTTGTCCAAGATATGTACCACCTCCAAGCTCTGTGACATGGCCATGTACTAGTTAGCTGAAAGGAATGGCGAGCACACCAGAAAACTCAGATATTGGTGTGACCAGGAAAGTCTCTATGGTGAAACCTGGCTTAGGGCCTTTTGCTTAACTATTGTTCTGTTGCCCTGAATGTCAGGAACCTCTTTGCCTCAGGCCACCCCTTTATAAAGCCAGAAGAAAACAATTTTCAAATGGAAATGAATGGGCATCACCTGTGCCTCTTTGATGAATTGTTTTGGAAATGGTTATGTCTGAATCAGACTCTGGGCCCTGTGTGAGGCTGTGGCTTAAATTGTCAGCACCTCTTGCTGATCATGAGTGTACCAGACAGTGCCTTGATTGACTGGGATTTATGAAAATGGTGTAGAACAGAGATGCCATTAAGTTGGACCCTCCTGAGTAGTGAGCCCTGAGCTGTGGTGTGCAGGTGTGTGATAAATCTTCTGTGGTTGCGCCATGTGGTTTTGCCATTGAATTCCAAATGGTTTGTCACTGACACGGTGCAGTGACCAGACACTTATATGTAAAGGTGTCTTGTTAAATGGATAGTTTTCAGGGCAATGTGCAGAATCAGGTTGCTATGGAGAAGGGGGCAAGTTATGTGGGAATGAAGCCTGGTTGGTGCATTCTCTTGTAGACCCTGAAAAACCACAAATGACAGAACTCCCTCCAGGACTGTGTTCCAGTTGAACTCCTTGTATTTTGTGAGGCAAATACCAAACTCTCAGTGCTGCAGCAGGAAACTCTACGAAAATGGAGGATGAACAAAAGGCTTCACAGTCCACACAGGGAGACACTTAGACCCCAGTGGCCACAGTTTACATACGAAGAGAGAATTCAGCACTGCTGCCTCATGTGTATTGGAAAGCAAGAAAGAATGTCCTCCAGGTCACATAGATGCAGACCCAGCTTTGATGATCTCACTACAAAGGAAGCTAAAGCTACTGACAACATATATTTCAAGTGCCCATCCTCAGAGGCAGTTTCTCTAGAAGTCTTTAGGCCAGCAGACCTCCATGTTTGTGGAGTGTTTACCCTGTCCCTTACTTTGGGATACTCCTCTACCACCTCCAAGTTTGTGAACTCCTGAATATTTTCCATTCCAGATATGTATTTACAGATTTTCTAACTCTTCTCCTCTAATTGTTTCTTATTTGGCGTGAAGGTAACGTCAAGGCATTGTTCTGGATGAGAGTGGGAAGATTTTTGTGTAGCACATATTTGCATACACATTGGATTCATTTTCCAATTTTCCATTCCAAAGACTGAATCCCTGACACTAACGCATACCCTACCAAACTCTGACTACTAATCCTAATATGATGAAGAAAAATAACCCAAACAGAATAGAAATACAAGCACTTCTGAAGAGGCATGGTGTATAGTTGGACTTGCCTTTTGCATGATAAAGTGTAGGTGTTATAAACCTAGTCAATTTTTCATTGAAATAGTTCTCCATGTGTTTTTTTCCTTTAATATTTATTGTTGGTTCTACAAAACATTACATAGTTCTTGACATGTCATATTTCACACTTTGATTCAAGTAGGTTATGAACTTCCATTTTTCTTCGTATACAGATTGCAGTATCTCATCAGTTACACATCCACTATTTTACATATTGCTATACTAGTGTCTGTTGTATTCTGCTGCCTTTCCTGTCCTCTACTATCTCCCATCCCCTCCCCTCCAATCCTCTCTCTCTACCCCATCTATTGTAATTCATTTCTTCCACTTGTTTTTGTCCCCTTTCACCTCACTTCATCTTGTATTTAATTTTGTATAACCATGAGGGTTTCCTTCCATTTCTATGTAATTTTCCTTCTCTTTCCTTTTCCCTCCCACCTCTCACCCCTGTTTAATATTAATCATCTTCTCATGCTCTTCCTCCCAACTCTGTTCTTAGTTACTCTCTTTATATCAAAGAAAACATTTGGCATTTGTTTTTTAGTGATTGGCTATCTTCACGTAGCATAATACGTTCTAATGCCATCGATTTCTCTGCAAATTGTATGATTTTGTCATTTTTTAATGCAGAGTAATACTCCATTGTGTATAAATGCCACATTTTTTTTAATCCATTCATCTATTGAAGGGCATCTAGGTTGGTTCCACAGTCTTCCTATTGTGAATTGTGCTGCTATGAACATAGATTTATCAGTGTCCCTGTAGCATGCACTTTTTGGGTCTATAGGGATTAGACCGAGAAGGGGAATTGCTGGGTCAAATGGCGGTTCCATTCCCAAGTTTCCAAGAAATCTCCATACTGCTTTCCAAATTTGCTGCACCAATTTGCAGTCCCACCAGCAATGTACAGGTGTACCCTTTTTCCCACATCCTCGCCAGCACTTGTTGTCGTTTGACTTCATAATGGCTGCCAAGCTTACTGCAGTGAGATGGTATCTTAGGGTGGGTCAGTTTTGCATTTCTCTGAATGCTCGAGATGGTGAGAATTTTTTGATGTACTTATTGATTGATTGTATGTCCTCCTCTGAGAAGTGTCTGTTCAGGTCCTTGGCCCATTTGTTGATTGGGTAATTCATTTGCTTATTGTTTAATTTTTTGAGTTCTTTGTATAACTCTGGATATTAGGGCTCTATCTGAAGTGTGAGGAGTAAAGATTTGTTCCCAGGATGTAGGCTCCTTTTTTACCTCTCTTATTGTTTCTTTTTCTGAGAAAAATCTATTTAGTTTGAGTAAGTCCTGTTTGTAGATTCTAATTATTAACTCTTATGCTATGGGTGTCCTATTGAGGAATTTGGAGCCCGACCCCACAGTATGTTGATCATAGCCAAAGTTTTCTTCTATCAGATGCCGTGTCACTGATTTGATATCAAGCTCCTTGATCCATTTTGAGTTAACTTTTGTGCATGGCGAGAGAAAGGGATTCAGTTTCATTTTCTTACATATGTAATTCCAGTTTTTCCAGCACCATTTGTTGAAGATGCTATCCTTCCTTCAGTTTATGCTTTTAGCTCCTTTATCAAATATAAGATTGCTGTAATTTTGTGGATTGATTTCTGTGTCCTCTATTCTGTACCATTGGTCCACCCGCCAGTTTTGGTACCAGTACCATGCTCTTTTTGTTACTATTGCTCCGTAGTATAGTTTGAGGACATGTATCGCTATACCGCCTGATTCACACTTCCTGCTTAGAGTTGTCTTTGCTATACTGGGTCTTGTATTATTCCATATGAATTTCATAATTGTTTTATCTATTTCTACAGGAAATGCCGTTGGGATTTTGATTGGCATTGCATTAAACCTATAGAGAACTTTTGGTAATATCGCCATTTTGATGATGTTAATTCTGCCTATCCATGAACAGGGTATATTTTTCCATCTTGTAAGATCTTCTTCTATTTCTCTCTTTAGGGTTCTGTAGTTTTCATTGTGTAAGTCTTTCACATCTTTTGTTACGTTGATAACCAAATATTTTATTTTGTTTTTTTTGAGGATACTCTCAATGGAGTGGTTGTCCTCATTTCCGTTTCAGAGGATTTGTTGCTGATATTCAGGAATGCTTTTGATTTATGATTGTTGATTTTATATCATGCCACTTTGCTGAATTCATTTATTATCTCTAATAGTTTCTTGTAGACCCTTTTGGGTCTACTAGGTATAGAATCATGTCATCTGCAAATAGTGATAATTTAAGTTCTTCTTTTCCTATTTTTATGCCTTTAATTTCTTTCATTTGTCTAATTGCTCTGGCCAGTGTTCGAGAACTATGTTGAACAGAAATCGTGAGAGAGGGCATCCCTGTCTTGTTCCAGATTTTAGAGGGAATGCCTTCAATTTTTTCTCAATTCAGAATGATACTAGCCTGAGGCTTAGCATAGATTGCTTTTACAATATTGAGGTATGTTCCTGTTATCCCAGTTTTTCTAGAGTTTTAAACATAAAGGGATGCTGTACTTTATTGAATGCTTTTTCTGCATCTATTTGGGTGATCATATGGTTCTTATTTTTAAGTCTATTGATGTGGTGAATAACATTTATTGATTTCCGTATATTGAACCAGCCTTGTATCCCAGGAATGAATCCTACTTGATCATGTTGCACAATTTTTTAAATATGTTTTTGTATCTGATTCGGCAGAATTTTATTGAGGATTTTTGCATCTAGGTTCATTAGAGAGATTGGTCTGTATATTTGTTTCTTTGAAGGGTCTTTGTCTGGTTTAGGAATCAGGGTGATATTGGCCTCCTCTGCTGTATACCCATTCGGTCCTGGGCTTTTCTTAGTTGGTAGTCTTTGGATGGTTTCTTCTATTTTCTCAATTGATATTGGTCTGCTTAGGTTGTCTATATCCTCCTGACTCAATCTGGGCAGATCATATGACTTAAGAAATTTATTAATGCCTTCACTATCTTCTAATATAATTTCTGATTATCTTCTGTATTTCAGAAGTGTCTGTTGTGATATTGCCTTTTTCATCCCTTATGATAGTAATTTGAGTTCCCTCTCTTCTTCTCTTCATTAACATGGCTAAGAGTCTGTCGATTTTATTAATTTTTCAACTTTTAGCATTTTCAATTTTTTCAATTGTTTCTTTTGTTTCGATTTCATTAATTTCAGCTCTGATTTTAATTATTTCTTGCCTTCTACTTCTTTTTCTGTTGTTTTGCTCTTCTTTTTCTAGGATTTTGAAATGAACTATGAGATCATTTATTTGTTGTTGTTTTTTTTTTCTTTTTTTAAGGAAAGAACTCCAAGCAATGAATTTTCCACTTAGAACTGCTTTCAATGTGTCCCATAGATTCTGATATGTTCTGTCTGTCTTTTTCATTTATGTCTAAGAATTTTTTTTATTTTTCTCCTTGATGTCTTCAATAACCCATTGATCATTCAGTACGTATTGTTCATTCTCCAAGTGATGCATGAATTTTCCTTCCTTCTTTTATTGTTGATTTTCAGTTTCATTCCATTACGATCAGATAAGATGCCTGGTATTATCTATACTCCTTTATATTGTCTAAGAGTTGTTCTGTGACATAATATATGATCTATTTTTGAGAGGTATCCATGTGCTGCTGAGAAAACAGTGTAACTGCTTGATGTTGGGTGGTATATTCTATATATGTTAATTAAGTCTAGGTTATTATTTGTGTTATTGAGTTCTATAGTTTCCTAATTCAACTTTTGTTTGGAATATCTGTCCAGTAGTGAGAGAGGTGTGTTGAAATCTCCCATGATTATTGTATGGTGGTCTACCAGACTCTTGAACTTGAGAAGAGTTTGTTTGATTAACATAGCTGAACCATTGTTTGGGGCACATATATTTATGATTGTTATGTCTTGTTGGTGTATGGTTCCCTTGAGCAATATGTAGTGTCCCTCTTTATCCCTTTTGATTAACTTTGTCTTGAAATCTATTTTATTTGATATGAGTATGGACACTTCTGCTTGTTTCCGAAGTCAATATGAGTGATATGATTTCTCCCAACCTTTCACCTTTAGTCTATATATGTCTTTTCCTATCAAATGTGTCTCCTGTAGGCAGAAAATGTTTGGGTCTTCTTTCGTGATCCATTCTACTAGCCTGTGTCTCTTAATTGGTGAGTTTAAGGCATTAACATTTAGGGTTATTTTTGAAATATGGGTTGTTCTTCCAGCCATATTTGTTTATTTATGTTACTAAACATGGTTTGTTTTTCTCTTTGATTATTTTTCGCCCCTTTACTGTACTACCTCCCACTGTTGGTTTTTATTGTTATTTTCCATTTCGTCTTCCTATAATGTTTTGCCAAGGATCTTTTGAGGAGATGGTTTTCTAGCTGCAAATTCTTTTAACTTTTGTTTATCATGGAAGGTTTTAATTTCATCTTCCATCCTGAAGCTTAAAATCGCTGGATACACAATTCTTGGTTGGAACCCAATTTCTTTCAGTGATTGAAATATGTTATTCCAGGATCTTCTAGCTTTCAGAGTCTGTGTTGAAAGATCAGCTGTTATCCTGATTGGTTTACCCCTAAATGTAATCTGCTTCCTTTCTCTTGTAGCTTTTAAAATTCTCTCTTTATTCTGTATGTTTGGCATCTTCATTATAATATGTCTCGGTGTTTATCTCTTATGATTTTGCACATTTGGCGTCCTGTAGGCTTCTAGGATTTGGGATTCTGTCTCATTCTTCATGTCTGGAAAGTTTTCTCATATTATTTCATTGAATAGATTGCTCAATCCTGTGGTTTGGACCTGTATACCTTCCTGTATCCCAATTACTCTTTAGTTTGGTCTCTTCATGTTATCCCATATTTCTTGGATGTTCTGCTCATGGTTTCTTAACAGTCTTGCTGAGCTTTCTATGTTCTTTTCAAGTTGAAATACTTTGTCTTCATTGTTCTAAGTGATCTATTCTGCTGGTAGTATTCTCAATTGAGTTTTTAAGTTGGTTTATTGCTTCCTGCATTTCTATGATTTCTGTTTGTGTGTTTTTTATAACCTCTATCTCCCTGTATAGTTGATCTTTTGCTTCTTGGATTTGTTTTTGTAATTCATTGTCAAAGTGATCTTTGATTGTCTGATTTTGCTGTCTAATGTCTCCCTGGAGACTTCAGATCATCTGAAGCAAGTATATCCTGATTCTTTATCTGACATTCCATATGCTGCAGATATTACCTCTTCTAATGTTGAGTTGACCTGCGTTGCTTGTGGTCCTTTCTTTCCTTGTCTTTCCCTACTGTTCACGTTTTTTTCGGCTTGGTGAAACTTTTGTGTTATTGAATTTTACCCCTAAATGTTTATATTGCTATTGTATTCTTGAAAAGTCTCCCTCACAGGCGTAAGCAGCGGCTCTGCCCCTCCTCCAATTGGGGCAATGTGCCTACCACACCAGCACGCCGCTGGGCCTGTTCTGCCTCTTGGTAGCTGGTCCGCCTACCTTGCAGGAGCGGAGAGTTGATCTACCCCTCTGCGGGTGCTGGTCCTGTTCAGCCAGTGGGTAACAGGTCCAGCTACCTTGCAGGCACAGGCGTCGGCTCTGCCCCTCCGCGCTCCGCTGGGCCTCTTCTGTCTGTGGGTTGCAGGGCTGTCTACATTGCAGGCGTGAGTGGCATCTCTGCCCCCCCCCCAAACCGGGGCGATGTGTCTACCACGCTGGTAGGTCGCTGGGTCTGTTCTGCCTCTGGGTGAGAGGTCTACCTGCTTTGCAGGCACGGGCAGCGGCTCGGCCCCTCCCCAAACCTGGTTATGTGTCTAGCACCCTGGCGGGGCCTAGCACCTGGTCTGTCAGTGTTCGCAGGTCCACCTACTTCGCAGGCGCGGGGGCCGGCTCTGCCCCTCTGAAGGCAGCTGGGCCGCTTCAGCTGGTGGGTCGCAGGTTCACCTATCTTGAAGTCACAAGGGGTGTCTCTGCCCCTCCGCGGGTGTCTGGGCCTGTTCTGCCTGTGGGTCGCATGTCCGCGTTCCTTGCACGCGTGCAGTGGCTCTGCCCAACCCCCAACCAGGGTGATGTGTCTTTCACGATGGCGGGCCGCTAGGCCTGTTCTACGGGTGGCTCGCAGGTCCGCCTACCTTATAGGCGCGGTTGGCGGCTCTGCCCCTCCCTTCTCCATGTGTTTCTAAAGTTAACAAATATGAGAATTCCTGTCTCCATTTCTCTGTACCCTATTCAGCACATGCATTTTTATATTCACATATAGAATCCTACCTGGTATCACATGTACATACTTGTGAGGTTGCTGACTTTGCAAATACAAATTGTGAGAAGGGATCACTCCTCCTAAATGCTGTTGGAACTTACAATTCAAACTATGGGTGAGCTCCCTAGTTGAACAACATTATACATAAATCGATGCTCAGAAAAATGAAGATTTTTGGATTTGTGGATGATATATAATTCATGATGTATTTCGATTGACATATATATTGCTACTTTTTAATGTATACGTGTGTGTGTGTGTGTGTGTGCATATATATATGTATAAACTCTCCAGATTTTTCAAAATATGAAATGTATGTGTCTTATTATATACTCCCTAAATTCATTGATGTTCATGAATGTGGATTTATATTCAACTTTTCATAAGAATGTTCTCAGAAATATTAATCCACCTGAAATACATATTTGTTTCCTAATACTGAAAACTAACTTCAGTGAATGGTGCATACAAATCCTAATATTGCTATAGTAAATGACTCAGTTTAACGTCAATGCAAGTAGATTCCTATGGGACATGATATGTATTTTGACGTTCATTTTTATTCAAAACTGGTACATTAATATTTCTTCAGTTTTTGCACATAATAGAATACATATTTCATTCACAAATTCACAAATTTATAGGCATTTTTTTCACTTTCAATTACTTCCTGCTTCAGAACATATGTATTCCCCCAGGTTTCTTGACTGCTCTTTTAATGAGACTTCTTTCCAAGCACATTATTTTCAATTTCCATAATCATTTTAGAAGCAAAGCTCACACACACTTCATGATAAACCATAACAGTGATATTACCATTAGATGTATAACTGGTTGGAATGATTGTATGAATATCAATATATGATTTCCAATATATATTCAGATATCAATTCAATCCATTATTTAAATTTGGAACCAGTTATATTATTTATTCACAGTATGGTCTATTCATGCATTATCTTTATATTCATATAACACAGAGTATACCTATTTGTACCCACAATACTAAATTATATGTCTTCAAAATATTGCTCCCAGAAATGGTGGAAGAAATACTCATGTCACCTGATCTATATATACATTAATCACAGTAATATTGTGGAAACAAAAAGCAAGGTCACACTTATGATTGTACCAAATCCTAAATGGAAAGTGAGCATGGATTAAAAAAAAATCCATGTCCAGGTTGCCTAATGCTCTCAAAAGTGAATCCTATTGGTGACTACATATTTGTTTCTTCCTGAAATTACATATTCAACCTCAACCCTGTTGAAAATGTCTAATCCTATCACTCACTTTATACTTTGCCTGATTTCCTAATGTCTCTATTGAAATCTGATTTCCTGTATTTTTTTTCCCATTTCATCATTATGACTGACTCTTCACATGTGCTGACATTTACTTTCTCTCTCTACCCAAAACCCTATTGCTAAAGATCTTTTGGTCCAAATGCTATACACACTCTTCATTCTAAATCTACCGAATATCTTCCTAATCCACCAACTATCCCTTTTGGACTGGATTTTCTCTTCGACATTCAATCATCCAAAAGACAAGGTCCTATGCCATTGTATATCACTTAATCTGAGACACCTGTGCAGAACATAATTCAAAGCTAAGAATCCCAATAGTGGGGCCAATTCCCTTCTGTGCTTCAAAAATTACCTAGATTTCTTTTTTCATACTTATATTTCACCTATATATTCTTGAAAATATAGCAAAATTCCAATACCATTATTCATCCAAGAGAATGATTCCTAACCCAAATGGAAGCTGTTATTAACCTTAACCGTACAATGTTTCCTCAATCTAACTTTACAGAAGAGGAGGGACAGAATTAGTCTTCCAATACAGGAGTGTAGGGGATCTTCCACCTGCTGAGAACCTCAAAGTTTCATGCAGAAATGATCCCTGGAGAAGATGTAGGCAGCTATGAAGGACCTGAGAGAGCAAAAGTCATCTTCCATGGCAAACAACCCAGTCAGGATGAAGGGATGTGTCAGAATAAGCCTCACTCTTCTTAATGTAGAGAAGATGGACCAAACCAGTCCAGTGTAGACAGCTGTTCCTGACTGCCTATGGTTGATATACAATCCTCAGTTGTGAACGTATCACAGGAAATAGGGGCAGCCTCCATCTCATGGGAACCTTGGAAGCAAATTTTAGGACAAAGTGGTTTCCAAAGCAGTGACCTCATTCAGTTCACAAAGGAGGTGACCTTCCTCACTTCTTTGGTGATAGAACTCTCTGAACTTGGGATCCAGGAAGCCAGGCTACCAGAGGCAGTCCCAGTACCATTCCCAGTGGGCTCACTTATTTGGATTTACCAAGAACAGAGTCAGTCTTTCTTGGTACATACTGATGTGAGAATGGCCAAATTTCAGGAGAGCTCAGAAGAGGGGCCTTTCCTGAGAAAGCAGGAAGTTGCTCACAGCTGGCTCCTGACCACTTCACAGATTTGGCCAAAAAGACCAGATCTGAGACAGGACAGAACATTTCAGGGAACATAATAAGGCTCACAAGTCAGAGGACACTCCGGATAGTCACAGACCTCTTTGGGGGAAGGAGGTGCCTTTGTGGGTGTGGGTGTGAGTTTGTGGTTTTGTCTCATTTTCTGAGAATAGGTAAAAAAGGCGGTTTGTTTGGTTTGGAGTGGACTGTTCCTAGTAAGTCGTTTCACAAAGTGAGTGTTTCTATGTCTGTGTATCCCACTGTGTCTGTGGTTGTAGACATTTGAAAAGAGAATTCATCAATGGATGTGTCCTGTTTAGTAGAAACCTACCCAGCATTCATTCTGCCCAATTGATGAATGGACTGTGGCTTCCCTTATGGATGGGCAACACCTACTAATTTCCTAAGTTCCTGTTTTCTTCCTGATTCTGGCCACTCTCCAGAATAGGCTCATGGTTTTGTGTCCAAGATATGTACCACCTCCAAGCTCTGTGACAAGGCCATGTAATGGATAGCTAAAGGGAATGGCTAGCATCTCAAAAAACTCAGATATCAGTGTGACCAGGAAAGCCTCAGTGGAGAAACTCTGCTTTGGGATTTTGCTAACCAATTCTTCTCTTCCCCTGAATGTGAGGAAGGTCTTGGCCTCAAGACACCGCTTTGTGAAGCCTGAAGAAAACAGTTTTAAAATGGAAATAAATGGGCATCACCTGTGGCTCTTTGTTAATTTCTTTGGAAATGGATGTGTCGGAATCAGTCTCTTGGCCCTGTGTGAGGCTGTGGCTTAGGTTCTCAGCACCTGATGCATCTAAAGAATGATCCCTTGTGTGCATCCAAAACCAAAATGGGAAAGAGATCAGTAATTGTTGATGAAGTCTCTCGCCTTCCTCTCTTAGGTTCCTGACCACCATCAAGTGAGAATAGAGATCCTTTGAATCAAATGAGTTCTTCTAAGCCCTGCAAAGGCTATCCCATACATGCTTGTGTTTTCTCATGACTCCAAATCACATAAAGAATCTATACCTGACAGTCAGTAGGCCTCAAATTGGAGAAGCAGAGCAGTATTAAAGGAAGGCATTTTTGATCCCTTGTGGTTCACAGGAAGGGTGTACAGGCCACCCTGCCTTTAGGAAAATGACGGGCAAGCGAGGTTATTTGGACTCTGTGTTGGGCTGCGCCCCTCATGGAAACATCCAGCCAGAGGTTATGAGGAGTGTCTATATGGAAGAAGATGAGGGCCATGTGGGAGTGTTTTGGTTTTAATTGTGGTTATTTGTGTGGAAGTTGGAAGCGATGACTGGGTCCACCTGGGCTTGAACTCTGGTGTGATACCCTATAGAGACTGAGTCCTGGAACTGACCTCAGAGAAGTATTGCCATGAATTGTGTTGGGATATTAGGAGGCCACACATGAGAGTCACCATTGGAAACTGAGATCTATTCCCAGTGTGGCTTTCCACAGAGCACTGGGAATCTCAGCCAAGGTATCACATAATTTTATTCTGAAACACTTGGCAGCAATAGTTGAGAGTCAAAACACAAATGCACTTCACATTGTAGACCTCAATGGGCCTGGCTTCATGTGGCCTTTTGGCCACTCTTTGGGAAATCTTGGCAGTGAGAGTTCTCCAGATCTTTCTTTGAAATGAGCTTCTTCACCATTTAATGGTTACCGAATTAAATGAAACACTCAGTGCCTCCAACTTCAACCTTGAAAGATGGGCTCGATAAATACCATGAAATTTTTGAAATTCCCATATCCAGGAGGCACTGGAGAACCATTGGATATCCTGTTGGTGATCATGAGTGTACCAGACAGTGCCTTGATTGGCTGGGTTTCACGAAAATGGTGTAGAACAGAGATTCCAGTAAGTTGGAGCCTGCTGAATAGTGGGCCTAGAGCAAAGGTGGGCATGTGTGAGATAAAACATCTGTGGTGCTTCCATGTGGATTTCCCAATGGCTTCCAAATGGCTTGTGACTGACATGGTGCAGCCAGCAGACCCTTATATGTAAATGATTCTTGTTATATGGGTAAGTTTCAGGGCAATGTTCAGAATCAGGTTCCTATGGTCAAGGGGTCAAGCTATGTTGGACAGAAGCCTGGTTTGTGCATTCTCCTGCAGACCCTGTCCCACCACACGTGACAGAACTCCCTCCAGCACTGTGTCCCAGGTGAACTCCTTGTATTTCGTGAAGGAAATACTGAACTCCCAGTGTAGCAGCAAAAAATATCACAAAAATTGGAGGATGATCAAATGGCTTCACAGTCCACATGAGGAGACACTTAGCCCCAAGTGGCCACAGTTGACCCCGAAAGAGAGAATTCAGCAATGCTGCCTCATGATCATTGGTAAATAAGAAAGCATCTCCTCCAGGTCACATAGATGCAGACCCAGCTTTTATGGTCTCACTACAAAAAAAGCTAAAGCTCCTGACAACAACATATATTTCAAGAGCCCAACATCAGAGCCAGTTTTTCCAGAAGCCTTTAGGCTAGCAGAGCTCCATGTTTTTGGAGTGTTTACATTGTCCCTTACTTTTGGAATCTCTCCTTCTAAATGCAAGTTTGTGAACTCCTGAGCATATTAAATTCCAGATATGTATTCACAGATTTTCTTACTCATCTCCTCTACATGTGTTACTTGGGACGAAGTTAAGGTCAAGGCATTGTTGTGGATGAGAGTCGGAAGATTTTTGTGTAGCACATATTTGCATACACATTGGATTCATTTTCCAATTTTCCTTTCGAAATACTGAATCCCTGACACTAACCCATACCCTACAAGACTCTGACAAGTAATCCTAACGTAATGGAGAAAAATAACCCAAACAGAACAGAAATACAAACATATCAGAGGAGGCATGGTGTACCATTGAATTAACTTTTCCATTATATAGGGAAGGAGTTTTAAATCTAGTCAATTTTTTGTTGAAAGAGTTGTCCATGTATTTTTGAACTTATCAAATATGTGAATTCCTGTCTCCCCCATTTCTTTGTATCCTATTCAGCACATGTATTTTTATATGCACATATAGAATTGTACCTTGTATCACACATATATTCTTGTGAGGTGGCTGACTTGGCAGATACAAATTGTGAGAAAAGTTCACTCCTCCTAAACGCTGTTGGAACTGAAAATTCAACCTATGGGTGAGCTTCCTAGTTGAACAACATTATACATAAATCCATGTTCAGTAAAATGAATATTTTTGGATACGTGGATGATATATATTTCATGATGAATTTCGATTGGCATATATATTGCTAGTTTTTAATGTCTGTGTGTTTGTATATATATATATATATATATATATATATATATATATATATATATATATATATATATATATATATATATATACTGTCAAGATTTTTCAAAATATGAAATATATGTGTATTTTGGCCACTCTTTGGGAAGCCTTACCTGTGAGAGTTCTCGAGAGCTTTCATTGAAATGATTTTCCTCAACATTTAATGGTTCCTGAATGAATTGAAACCCACAGTGCCTCCAACTTCATCCTTGAAAAATGGCTCTATAAATACCATGAAATTCCCCTGACCAGGTGGCACTGGAGAACCTTTGGATGTCTTGTTGCTGATCATGAGTGTACCAGACAGTGCCTTGACTGACTCGATTTCATGAAAATTGTGCAGAACAGAGATGCCAGTAAGTTGGAGAGTGCTGAGAAGTGGGCCCAGGGCTGTGGTGTGCAGGTGTATAATAAAACATCTGTGGTGGGGCCATTTGGGTCTGCCATTGACTTCCAAATGGCTTGTTGCTTACATGGTACAGCTAGCCGACCCTTATCTGTAAAGGCATCTTGTTATATGTAAAGGTTTCAGGACAATGTTCAGAATCAGTTTGCTATGGATAATGTTTCAAGTTATGTGGGATAGAAGTCTGGTTGGTGAATTCTCCTGTAGACCCTGACCCTCCACACGTGACAGAACTCGCTCCAGCACTGTGTCCCAGTTGAACTCCTTGTATTTCATGAAGGAAAAACCAAAAGCCCAGTGCAGCAGCAAGAAACACCACGAAAATTGTAGGATGGCCAATTGGCTTCACAGTCAAGACGGGGAGACACTTACCCCTCCGTGGCCACAGTTTACCTACATGAATATGAATGAATTTAGGGAGTGCAAAATAAGACACAAATATTTCATATTTTGAAAAATCTGGAGAGTATATATATATATATACATACATATATATATATATATATATATATATATATATATATATATATATAAATATACACACACACACACACACACACACACAGACATTAAAAACTAGCAATATATATGCCAATCAAAATTCATCATGAAATACATATCATCCACAGACCCAAAAATATTCATATACTGAACATGGATTTATGTATAATGTTGTTCAACTAGGAGGCTTACCCATAGGTTGAATTTTCAGTTCCAACAGCATTTAGGAGGAGTGATCTCTTCTCACAATTTGTATTTGCCAAGTCAGTCACCTCACAAAAATGTACGTGTGATACCAGGTACAATTCTATATGTGCATATAAAATTACATGTGCTGAATAGGCTACACAGAAAAGGAGACAGGAATTCACATATTTGTTAACTTTCAAAACACACGGAGAACTATTTCAACAAAAAAAATGACTAGATTTATAACTCCTACCCTATATAATGCAAAAGGCAATTCCAACTATACACCATGCCTCCTCTGAACTGCTTGTATTTCTATTCTGTTTTGGTTATTATTCTCTATCATATTACGATTAGTAGTCAGAGTCTAGTATGGTAGGCGTTAGAGTCAGGGATTCAGTATTTCGAATGGAAATTTGGAAAATGTATCCAATGTGTATGCAAATATGTGCCACACAAAATCTTCCCACTCCTCCAGAACAATGGCTTGACATTATCTTCGCCCCAAGTAAGACATAATTAGAGGAGAAGAATTAGAAAATCAGTGAATACTTCTCTGGAATGTAATATGCTAAGAAGTTCACTACCTTGAAGGTGGTACAGGAGTTTCCAAAAGTAAGGGACAGGGTGAACACTCCATAAACATGGAGCTCTGCTGGCCTAAAGACTTCTTGAGAAATTTCCTCTGAGGTTGGGCACTTGAAACATATGTTGTTATGAGGAGCTTTAGCTTCCTTTGTACTGAGATCATCAAAGCTGGGTCTGCACCTATGTGACCTGTAAAACATAGTTTCTTATTTTCCAATTAACATGAGACACCAGTCCTGAATTTGATCTTTGTAGGTAAACTGTGGCCACTGGGTTCTAAGTGTCTCCCTGTGTGGACTGTGAAGCCATTTGTTCATCCTCCAATTTTCATGGTGTTTCTTGCTGCTGTATTTGCTTATGAAGTAAAGAAAAGATCACCTGGGACACAGTGCTTGAGGGAGTTCTGTCACGTGTGGTGGGTCAGGGTCTGCAAGAGAATATACCAACAATGCTTCTATTCCACATAGCTTTTCCCCTTGACCACAGCAACATAATTCTCAACATTGCCCTGAAACCTCTCTATATAACAAGATACCATTACATATAAGGGTCTGCTGGCTGCACCATGTCAGTCACAAGGCATTTGGAAGCCAATGGAAGATCAACATGGCCCCACCACAGATGTTTTATCACACACCTCCCCTCCTCTGATCTAGGCCCACTACTCAGCAGGCTCCAATTTGCTGGCATCTCTGTTATACACCATTTTGATGAAACCTAGTCAATCAAGGCACTGTCTGGTATACTCATGATCAGCAACCGGTTTTCCAAATTTTCTCCAGTGCCACCTGGTCATGGAAATTTCAATAATTTTATTGTATTTATCTAGCCATTTTTCACGGATGAAGATGGAGGCACTGTGGATTTCAATTTGTACAGGAACCATTAAATGATGAGAAACCTCATTTCGATGAATGCTCTGTAGAACTGTTAAAGACAAGGCTTCCCAGGGAGTGGCCAAAAAGTCACATGAAATCAGACCCATTGAGGGCTACAATGTGAGGTCCATGTGTGTTTTGACTGTCACCTATGCCTACCAAGTCTTTCAGAAAAAAAAAATCATGTGGTATCCTGGCTGAGATTCCCAGTGCTCTGTGGAAAGCCACCCTGGGCCTAGATCTCAGTTTCCAAGGGAGACTCTCATGCGTGCCCTCCTAGAATCCCAACACAATTCATGGCACAAGTTCTCTGAGATCAGATCCAGAATGCACTCTCTAAGTGTAATCACACCAGAGTTCAAGCCCATGTGGACCCAGGCATCTCCTTTAACAGACACATAATGACCACAATTAAACCAAAACACTCCCACATGGCCCTCATCTTTTTCCATATAGATACTCATCATAACCTCTGGCTGGAGGTTTCCATGAGGGGCACATTCCAAGACAGTGTCCAAAATAAGCTCCCTTGCCCCTCATTTGCCTAAAGTCAGGGTGGCCTGGACATACTTCCTGTGAACCCGGAGTGATCAAATAGGCATGCCGTTAATACTGCACCGCTTCTTCAATTTGAGGCCTACTGAGTTAGAGGTATAGATTCTTTATGTAAATTAGAGTCATGAGAAAACCCAAGCACCTTTGCAGGGCTTTGAAGAACTCAATTGACACAAAGGATCCCTATTCTCACTTGATAGAGGTCAGGAACCTCACAGAGGAAAGCGAGACTTTATCCACAATGACTGGTGTATTTGCCATTTTGGTTTTGGATGCACACATGGGATCTTTCTTTAGATCCATCTGGTGCTGAGAATCTAAGCCACAACCTCACACAGGGCCAAGATGCTAATTCAGACACATCCCTTTCCAAAGCAATTAAGCAAAGAGCCACAGGTGATGCCCAATCATTTCCATTTGAAAACTGTTTACTTCAGGCTTCACAAAGGGGTGGCCAGAGCAAGAACTTCCTGACATTCAGTTCATCAGAACAATATATAAGCAAAATGCCCAAAGCAGGGTTTTTCCACTGAGATTTTCCTGGTCACACTGATATCTGAGTTTTTTGAGATGCTCGCCATTCCCTTCAGCTATCCAGTACATGGCCATGTCACAGAGCTTGGAGGTGGTATATATGTTGGACACAAAACCATGATCCTATTCTGGAGAGTGAACAGAGTTCATGAATAAACCTGGAAATTAGGAATGTATTAGGTTATGCCCATCTTTAAGTAAAGCCGCAAACCATTCATAAATTGGGCAGGATGAAATGGGAAGCTTTCTACTAGACAGGACACATCCATTGATGCACTCTCTTTTCTAATGTCTACAACCACGGACACCATGGGATACACAGACATAGAAACACTCTCCTTTTCAAACGACTTACGAGAAACAGTTCACTCCAAACCAAACAAACCACCTTTTTTTCCTATTCTCACAACATGAGACAAAATCACAAACTCACAACCACACCCACAAAGGCACCTTTTTACCCTAAGTAGGTCTGTGACTCTATGGAGTGTCCTCTGACTGGTGGGCCACACAATGTTCCCCCGAAATGTCCTGTCCTGTCTCAGATATGGTCTCCTTGGCCATCTCTATGAAGTTGTCAGGAGCCAGCGGTGGGCCACTATCTGCTTTTTCAGGAAAGGCCCCTCTTCAGAGCTCTCTTGGCTTTTGGCCATTCTAACATCAGTAGGTACAAAGAAAGACTGACTCTGTCCTTGGTAATTCCAAACAAGTGAACCCACTGGGACTGGTACTGGGACTGGCTCTGTGTGCCTGGCTTCCAGGATCCTAAGTTCAGAGAGTTCCATCACCAAGGGAGTAAGGTGAGGTCACTTCCTTCAGGAACTGAATGAGGTCACTGCCTTGGCAAACACTTTATCCTAACAGTTGCTTCCAAGTGTCTCATTAGATGGAGGCTTCCCCTACTTCCTGTGAAACATTCACAAGTTAGAATGGTATATCAACCATAGGAACCCGGTAATTGCTCTCCACACAGGCCTGGTTTGGTCCATCTCCTCTACATTGAGAAGAGAGGTTCTGATTCAGACACATCCCGTCATCCTGACCAGGTATTTTGCCATGGAAGATTACTTTTGCTTTCTCAGGTCCTCCATAGCTGACTACATATTCTCCAGGGATCATTTCTGCATTGAACTTGTGGTTCTCAACAGGTGAAAGATCCCCTACATTCCTGTATTGTAAGACCAACTCTGTCCCTGCTCTTCTTTAAATTTACATTGAGGGAACAGTGTATTGTTAGGGTTAATAAAATGTTTGATTTGGGTTAGAAATCATTCTGCTGGATGAATAATGGTATTGGGAACCTGCGATATTTTTAAAAATATAGAGGTGAAATATATAAATGAAAAAAGAAAGTCTAGGTAATTTTGAAGCCCAGAGGGGCAATGGGCCCTTCATTGGGATACTTAGCTTTGATTTACGTTGTGCACAGATATCTCAGATAAATCGATATACAATGGCATAGGACCTTGTTCCTTTTATGATTAAAATTCGAAGAGAACATCCAGTCAAAAAGGGATAGTAAGTAGGATTAGATAGATATTCGGTAGGTTAACAAAGAAGAGTGAGTATAGGATTTGGAACAAAAGTGCTTTAGCAATAGGGTTTGGGTTAAAGTGTGAAAGTAAATATCAGCACACTTGAAGGGTCAGTCACAATGATGAACAGTGGAAAATATGTAGGAAAGCAGATATCAATAGAGATATTACAAAATCAACAAATGGGCCAAGGACCTGAACAGACACTTCTCAGAAGAAGACATACAATCAATTAATAAGTACATGAAAAAATTCTCACCTTCTCTAGCAGTCAGAGAAATGCAAATCAAAACCACCCTAAGATACCATCTCACTCCAGTAAGATTGGCAGCCATTAGGATGTCAAACAATAATATGTGCTAGCGAGGATGTGGGGAAAAGGGTACACTTGTACATTGCTGGTGGGACTGCAAAATGGTGCGGCCATTATGGAAAGCAGTATGGAGATTCCTGGGAAAGCTGGGAATGGAACCACCATTTGACCCAGCTATCGCCCTCCTCGGACTATTCCCTGAGGACCATAAAAGAGCATGCTATAGGGATACCGCCACATCAATGATCATAGCAGCACAATTCACAATTGGCAGACTGTGGAACCAACCTAGATGCCCTTCAATAGATGAATGGATAAAAAATAATGTGGCATCTATACACAATGGAGTATTATGCAGCACTAAAAAATGACAAATTCATGGAATTTGCAGGGAAATGGATGGCATTAGAGCAGATTATGCTAAGTGAAGCTAGCCAATCCTTAAAATACAAATGCCAAATGTCTTCTTTGATTTAAGGAGAGCAATTAAGAACTGAACAGAGGGAAAGAGCATGAGGAAAATATTAACATTAAACTGAGACAAGTGATGGGAGGGAAAGGGAGAGAGAAGGGAAATTGCATGGAAACGGAAAGAACCCTCATCGTTATACGAAATCACATATACGAGGTTGTGAGGGGAAAGGGGGGGAAGGGAGAGAACGGAACAAAAACAGATGAGGTAGAGAGGGAAGATGAAAGGGGAGGGGAGGGGGGATAGTAGGGGATAGAAAAGTCAGCAGAATACAACAGTCACTAATATGGCATTATGTAAACATTGTGAATGTGTAACTGATGTGATTCTGCAATCTGTATTTGGGGTAAAAATGGAAATGCATAACTCACTTGAATCAAATGTATGAAAGATAAAAAAAAATTAAAAAAGTACTAAATTGGCTCATCGTAACAATAAAAAAAGAGATATTACAAAATCAGGCAAAGTATAAAGTGAGTGATATGATTAGATATTTGCAACAGGGTTGATTTTGAATATATAATCTTAGGAAGAAACAAATATGTAGTCACCAATAGGATTGATATTTGAGAGCATTAGGCAACCTGAACATGGAAGTAATCCATGTTCACTTTCCATTTAGGCTTTAGTACAATAATAAGTGTGAACTTTGCATTTTGTGTCCAGAATATTACTGTGATAAAATGTATATGTAGATTAGGTGACATGAGTATTTCTTTCACCATTTCTGCGAGTAATATTTTGAAGACATATACATAAGTATTGGTTGTACAAAAAGTTGTACCCTGTGTCTATGAATATACAGATAATGCATGAATAGACCATACTGTGAATAAATAGTATAGCTGGTTCCACTTTAAATAATGGATTGAATTGATATTCACAAAGGAGTGGTCTGAGGCAAAAACCTTCCTGAAATTCAGGGCAACAGAACAATAGGTAAACAAAACGCACAAAGCAGGGTTTCTCCACTGAGACTTTCCTGTTCACACTGATATCTGAGTTTTCTGAGATGCTCGCCTTTCCCTTCAGCTATCCAGTACATAGCCATATCACATAGCTTGGAGGTAGTACATATCTTGGACACAAAACAATGAGGCAATTCTGGAGAGTGTCCAGAATTCAGGATGTAAACAGAAACTTTGAAAGATAGCAGGTGTTTCCCTTCAATAAGGAAAGCTGCAGTCCATTAATAAATCAGGCAGGATGAATGTTGCGAAGCTTTCTCCTAGACAGGACACATCCATTGATGCATTTTCTTTTCTAATGTCTACAACCACTGACAGAGTGGGATACACAGACATAGAAGCACTCGCCTTGTCAAAGGACTTACTAGAAACAGTCCACGCCAATTCAAACAAACAGCCTTTCTTACATCTTCTCAGAACTTGAGAAAAAACCATACACACACCTACACCCACAAAGGCACCTCCTTTGTGGAGTGTCCTCTGAATGGTGGGCCATACTATATTCCCCCAAAATGGCCTGTTGTATCTCAAATCTGGTCTCCTTGGCCAACTCTGTGCAGTTGTCAGGAGCCAGCGGTGAACCAATACCTGCTTTCTCAGAAAGGTCTTTCTTCAGAGCTTTCCTGGCATTTGGCCATTCTCACATCTGTTGGTACTAAGAAAGACTGACTCTGTGCTTGGTAAATTGAAACAAGTGAGACCACAGGGACTGGGACTGCGACTGGCTCTGGGTGCCTCTCTTCCTGGATCCCAAGTTCAGAGAGTTCCATCACCAAGGAAGTGAAGTGAGGTCACTTCCTTCAGGAACAGAATGAGGTCACTGCCTTGGCAACCTCTTTGTCCTAACAGTAACTTCTAAGGGTCCCATGAGATGGAGTCTGTCCCTTCTTTCTGTCACACTTTCACAAGTTAGAATGGTATATCAACCATAGGCACCTGGGAAGAGCTCTCCACACAGGCCTGATTTGGTCCATCTTCTCTACATTTAGAAGATAGAGGTTGATTCAGACACATCCATTCATCTTGACCAGGTTGTTTACCATAAAAGATGACTTTTCCTCTCTCAGGTCCTTCATAGCTGCCTATATCTTCTCCAGGGATCATTTCTGCATGGACCTTTGATGTTCTCAGAAGGTGGAAGATCCCCTACATTCCTGTATTGTAAGACCAACTCTGTCCCTCCTCTTTTGTAAAGTTAGATTGAGGGAACAGTGTATGTTTAGGGTTAATAACATGTTTGATTTGGGTTAGGAATCTCTCTGCCCCATGAATAATGGTATTGGGAACCTGTGATATTTATAAGAATATATAGGTGAAATGTAAGTATGAAAACAGAAATCTAGGTAAGATTCGAAGTCAGAAGGGCATTGGGTCCTTGAGTGGGATTCTTAGGTTTGAATTATGTTCTGCATATATGTCTCCGACAAATTGAAATACAATGGTTTAGGACCTTATACCTTGGATGATTAATTGTCGAAGAGAACATCGAGTCAAAAAGCAATAGTCAGTAGGATTAGGAAGATAGTCAGTAGGTTTAGAAATAAGAGTGAGTATAGGATTTAGACCAAAATTTCTTTAGCAATAGGGTCTCGGGTAGACATTGAATGTAAATATCAGCATATGTGAAGTGTCAGACACAATGATGAACTGGGGAATATATGTAGGAAAGCAGATATCAATAGAGATATAAGGAAATCAGGCAAAGTATAAACTGAGTGATAGGATTAGACATTTTCAACAGGCTTGAAGTTGAATATATAATCTTAGAAAGAAACAAATATGTAGTCACCAATAGGATTTACATTTGAGAGCATTAGGCAACCTGGATATGGTTGTTTTTAGTAATCCATGCTCACTTTCCATTTAGGCTTTGATACAATCATGAGTATGACCTTTGTTTTTTGTGTCCAGAATATTACTGTGATAAAAAAAGAAATATATATATATATATATATATATATATATATATATATATATATATATATATATATATTGATAGATAGATAGATAAGGTGACATGTTTATTTCTTCTACCATTTTTGAGATCAATGTTTTGAAGAGGTATAAATTAGTATTGGGGGAACAAAGAGGTGTACACTGTGTCTATGAATATAGAGATAATGCATTAATAGACCATACTGTGAATAAATAGCATACCTGGTTCCAACTTTAATAATGGATTGAATTGAAATGTGAAAATGTACAGGAAATCTTATATTGATATTCACACATTCATTCCAACCACTTATACATCTAATGGTAATATTAATGTTATGGTTTATCTTGAAGAGTGTGTGGGTTTAGCTTCAAAATTGATTATGGAAATCGAAAATAATGTGTTTGGAAAGAAGTCTCATGAAAAGACCAGTCAAGTAACATGGAGGAATACATGTGTTCTGAAGCAGGAAGTGATTAAAAGTGAAACAAATTCCTATAAATTTCTGAACTTGTGAATGAAATATATAACCTATGATGTGCAAAAACTGAAGAAATAGTAATGTACCAGTGTTGAATTAAAATGAATGTCAAAATAGACATCATGTCCCATAGGAATATACTTGCATTGATGTTAAACTGGGTCAGTTCCTGTAGAAATATTAGGATTTGTAAGCACCATTGATTGAAGTTAGTTTTCAGCACTGGGAAACAAATATGTATTTCAGGTAGATGATTATTTCTGAGAATAATCTTGTGAAAAGTTGATTATAAATCCACATACATGAACATGAATGAATTTACGGAGTGTATATAAGACAAATATATTTCATATTTTATAAAATCTGTAGAGTGTATGTATATATATATATATATATATATATATGTATATATATATATATATATAGACAAAAAAACACAAAAATTCATTAAAAAGTATCAATATATATATGCCAATCGTAATTCATCATGTAATATATATCACCCTCAGATGCAAAAATATTTATTTTACTAAACATGGGTTTATGTATAATATTGTTCTAATAGGAAGCTCACCCATAGTTTGGATTTTCAGTTCCAACAGCGTTTAGGAGGACTGATCTCTTCTTACAATTTGTTTCTGCCAAGTCAGCCAACTCATAAAAATATACGTGTGATACCAAGTAGGAATCTATATGTGCATATAAAAAGTGCATGTGCTGAGTAGGCTACAGAGAAAGGGAGACAGGAATTCACATATTTGTTAACTTTAAAAACGCATGGAGAGAGCTGGGGATGTGGCTCAAGTCGTAGCGCGCTCCCCTTGCATGCGTGTGGCATGGGTTCGATTCTCAGCACCACGTGCAAACAAAGATGTTGTGTCCGCCGATAACTAAAAAAATAAATATTATAGAATTCTCTCTCTCCTCTCTAACTCTCTCTTTAAAGAAAAACACATGGAGGACTATTTCAATTAAAAATTGAGTAGATTTATAAAACCGACCCTTTATCATGCAAGAGGGAAGTCCAACTATACACCATGCCTCCTCTGAACTGCTTGTATTTTCGTTTTTTTTGTTTATTTTTCTCCATCATATTAGGATTAGTAGTCAGAGTCTAGTAGGGTATGAGTTAGTGTCAGGGATTCAGTATTTCGAATGGAAAATTGGAAAATGGATCAATGTGTATGCAAATGTGTACTACAAAAAAATTTTCCCACTCTCATTCAGAACAATGCCTTGACATTACCTTCACCCCAAGTAAGACACAATTAGAGGAGAAGAGTTAGAAAATCTTTGAATACATATCTGAAATTGAAAATGCTTAGGGTTCACAACCTTGGAGATTGTAGAGGAGTTTCCAAAAGTAAGGGACAGTGTAAAAACTCTACAAACATGGAGATTTGCCTGCCTAAAGACGTCTGGAGAAACTGTCTCTAGGTTGGGCACTTGAAATATATGTTTTTGTGAGGATCTTTAGCTTCCTTTCCAGTGAGACCATCAAAGCTGCGTCTTCATCTCTGTGATCTGGAGGACATGGTTTATAATTTTCCAATAAACATGAAGCAGCAGTGCTGAATTCTCTCTTGTATGTAAACTGTGGCCACTGGGGGCTAAGTGTCTCTCCATATGGACTGCGAAGCCATTTTATCATCCTCCACTTTTCCTAATGTTTCTTCCTGCTGCACTCGGAGTTTGGTATTTGCTTCACGAAATACAAGGAGTTCAACTGGGACAGAGTGTTGCCGTGAGTTCTGTCACGTGTGGTGGATCAGGGTCTGCAGGAGAATGCACCAACAGGGCTTGTATACCACATAGGATGCCCCCTTGACCATAGCAACCTGATTCTGAACATTGCACTGAAACCTCTCCATATAACAAGTTGCCTTTACATATAAGGGTCTGCTGGCTGCACCATGTCAGTCACAAGCCATTTGGAAGCCAATGGCAGATCCACATGGCCCCACCTCAGATGTTTTATCACACATTTGCTCACCACTGCTCTAGGCCCACTACTCAGCAGGATCCAAATTATTGAGATCTCTGTTCTACACCATTTTCATCAAAACCAGTCAATCAAGGCACTGTCTGGTACACTCGTGATCAGCAACAGGACATCCAAATGTTCTTCATTGCCACCTGGTCATTGGAATTTCAAAAATTTCATGGTATTTATCTAGCCAATTCTCAATTATGAAGTTGGAAGCACTATGGCTTTCAAATCATTCAGGAATCATTCAATGGTGAGGAAGCTCATTTCAATGAAAAATTTGAAGAACTCTCACAGGCAAGGCTTCCCAAAGAGTGGCCTAAAAGTCACATGAATCCAGGCCCATTGAGGTCTACAATTGAGGTCCATGTGTGTTTTGACTAGCAAATATGGCTTCCAAGTCTTTCAGAAAAAAATAATTTGATATCCTGGCTGAGATTCCCAGTGCTCTGTGGAAAGCCACCCTAGGACTAGATCTCAGTTTCCAACGGAGACTCTCATGCATGGCCTCCTAAATTCTTAACACAATTCATGGCAATACTTCTTTGATGATTGATCCAGAACTGAGTGTTTAAGGGGAATGACACCAGAGTTCAAGCCCAGGTGGATCCAGTCATCTCTTCCAACTGCCACACGAATGACTACAATTAAAACCAAAACACTTCCACATGGTCCTCACCTTCTTCCAGAGAGACACTCATCATTACCTCTGGCTGGAGTTTTTCATGTGGGACGCATCCCAAGAGAGTGTCCGAAATAATCTTCCTTGCCCCTCATTTGCCTAAAGTCAGGGTGGCATGGTCACCCTTCCTGTGAACCTGGAGTGATCCAATAGGCCTGCTTCTCCAATTTGAGGCCTACTGACTCTCAGGGATAGATTCTTTAAGTGATTTGGAGTCACAAGAAAACGCAAGCACCTCTGCAGTTCTTCAAAGAACTCATTTGACCTAAAGGATCCCTATTCTCACTTGATAGAGGTCAGAATCCTAACAGAGGAAGGCAAGAGACTCATCAACAATGACAGATTTTGGCCATTTTTGTTTTGATTGCACACATGCAATCTATCTTTAGATCCATCATGTGCTGAGAATCTAAGCCACAACCTCATACAGGGCCAAGAGGCTGATTTAGACACATCCTTTTACAAGCAATTAAGCAAAGATCCACAGGTGATGCCCATTCATTTCCATTTGAAAACTGTTTTCTTCAGGCTTCACAAAGGGGTGGCCTGAGGCAAAGACCTTCCTGACATTCAGGACAACAGAACCATAGGTAAGCAAATGAACCAAAGCAGGGTTTCTCCACTGAGAATTTCCGGGTCACACTGATATCTGAGTTTTCTAAGATGTTCCCATTCTCTACAGCTATCAAGTTTATGGACATGTCTCAGAGCTTGGAGGTGGTACATATCTTGGAAACAAAACCATGAGACTATTCTGGAGAGTGGCCAGAATTCAGGAAGAAAACAGGAACTTAGGAATTTAGTAGGTGTTGCCCATCCATAAGGCAAACCAAAGTCCATTCTTCAATTAGGCAGGATGAATGCTGGGAAGTTTTCTACTAGACAGGACACATCCTTTGATGCCTTCTCTTTTCTAATGTCTACAACCACGGACACAGTGGGATACTCAAGACTTAGAAACACTAGCCTTGTCAAACGACTTACTAGAAACAGTCCACTCCAACCCAAAAAAACTGCCTTTTCTATCTATTCTCAGAACATGAGAGAAAAGCACAAACTCACTGAACACCCACAAAGGCACCTCCTTAACCCAAGTAGGTCTGTGACTATCTGGAGTGTCCTCTAACTGGTGGGCCATACTATGTTCCCCTGAAATGGCCTGTCCTTTCTCAGATCTGGTCTCCTTGGCCAACACTGTGAAGTTGTCAGGAGCCAGTGGTGAACCAATACCTGCTTTCTCAGGAAAGGCCCCTCTTCAGAGCTCTTCTGCCATTTGACAATGCTCATATCAGTCGGTACCAAGGAAGACTGACTCTGTCCTTGGTAAATCCAAACAAGTGAGACCACTGGGACTGGGACTGGGACTGGCTCTGGGTGCCTGGCTTCCTGCATCACAATTTCAGATTTTTTGATCACCAAGGAAGAGAGGTGAGGTCACTTTCTTTAGGAACTGAATGAGGTCACTACCTTGGCCACCACTTTGTCCTAACAGTTGCTTCGAAAGGTCCCATGAAATTGAGGCTGCCCCTACTTCCTTTGACACTTTCACAAGTTAGAATGGTATATCAACCATAGGCACCTGTAAACAGCTCTCCACACAGGCATGGTTTCATCAGTTCTCTACATTACGAAAGGAGAGGCTGATTCAGACACATCCCTTCATACTGACCCTGTTGTTTGCCATGGAATATGACTTTTCCCCTCTTAGGTCCTTCATAGCTGCCTGCAACTTCTTCAGGGTATAATTTCTGCATGGTCCTTTGATGTTCTCAGCAGGTGGAAGATCCCCTACATTACTGGATTGTAAGATAAACTCTGTCTCGGCTCTTCTGTAAAGTTAGTTTGAGGGAACAATGTATGGTTAGGCTTAATAACATGTTTCATTTGAGTTAGGAATCATTCTGCTTAATGAATAATGGTATTGGGAACTTGCGATATTTACAAGAATATATTGGTGAAATATAAGTTTGAAAACAGAAATCTAGATAAGATTTGAATCCAGGAAGGGCATTGGGCTGTTGATAGGGATACTTAGCTTTGAATTATGTTCTGCACAGATGTCTCAGATAAATCAATATACAATGGCATAGGACCTTGTACCTTGGATGATTGCTTGTCGAAGAGATCATCCAGTCAAAAAGGGATAGTCTTTAGGATTAGGAAGATAGTCGGTATGTTAGAAAAAAGAGTGAGTATAGGATTTGGACCAAAAGTTCTTTAGCAATAGGGTTTCGGATAAAGAGTGAATGTAAATGTCAGCACATGTGAAGAGTCAGTCACAATGATGAACTGGGGAAAATATGTAGGAAAGCAGATATCAATAGAGACATTAGGAAATCAGGAAAATATAAAGTGAGTGATAGGATTAGTCATTTTCAACAGGGTTGAGGTTGAATATATTATCTTAAGAAGAAACAAATATGTAGTCACCAATAGGATTGATTTGAGAGCGTTAGGCAACCTGGATATGGATGTGTTTAGTAATCCATGCTCACTTTCCATTTAGGCTTTGGTGAAAGGTTAATAAAATAGGTACTTGTTACTTACTGTTTTTCTGTATGCTTAACAAAACACTGTTGAAGTCTTGAGGACTGTTTGCTAATCTTGTTTCCAGAATGTGCTGTCCCCAACTGCCAAACTGCAAATGTATACCCTCACCCGTTTGCACGCAAACCACCCACTTGCCCTGACCCATCAATAAACTTCCCTCCCTGCCCTCTCCAAGGAAAGCATATAAGCTCTGCTTAAGCTGTTCTCATTGCTCTCTGCTCTATTCAAGTGAGCTCTGAGCCCCAGAATGCTGGACCCATAATAAACCATTTACTGTTGCTTGAGACATTCCTCTGGTGGTCTCTTCCTCTGATGCTTGCCCGACCTTTACATCTGGAGGCACGAGCAAGATCCGGCAGCGGCGGATGAAAGATCCCCAAGGGGCTCTTTTCAGGGTAAGTAAGGGAACTCTTTTTGGTTTTAGGTTTCAGGTTAGGGCTTGGCAAAATGGCTATTGGTGATGAGCGTGAGCTCTCTCTGACAGAGGCTGACATACGTGTCACAGAGCCACAGGCCACGTCCCTGGGGGATGCCCCAGAGGACTCAGGAAATCGAGGAACAATAGTCTCCTTGACTCAGTGATATTTTGCTTCGGATTCAGTATTGCCAGCCCATCAGGTTTTGCCGGCTACTCAGTCCTGGCCTCAGTATTGGACGTCCATTGCCTGTCTTTATTGTCTTGTCTTGTCAGTGTAGTGTGTGATTTCTTTCACTGTTTGTGTATCTCTCATTTTGGGACAGAGCACTTCAACACCTCTCTTCCTGACCCTTGATCACTGGACCAAAGTCTGTGCAAGGCCCAGAATCTTTCTTTTTCAGTAAATTGCTGGACCTGGCAGACCCTCTGTGCCTCAGAATGACCCACCTTTGGAGTTGGATAGCCCCTAGAAACATCTACTTCCCACTAATTTGAAACGTCAGAGATTTTGTCTTTCAACCGGGGCCACATAGACATCCAGATCAACAGCCATATATCTTAACATTGCAGGACCTCTGCAAATCTCCTCCTACATGGGTGAAGCCTTTCTTTGTCTCTGCGCCCACTCCTACTCCTTCCACCATGATTCTATCTCACAAACCCTCTGCTCTTCCTCCTCCAACCTCTGTTCTCCCTGAGTCTCAAGACTCTACTGGACTCTCCTACCCTTCTTATCCGCTGCCGTCGTCCACCAACCCCCAACAACCTCTAAGTGATTCCTTTGCTGCTGACTCAGCCTCTCCGCCATTGGAGAAAGCTAGGCCGGCCCAGCGCCCACCAGATGACTCCCCCTTGTCACACACACAGCCCCTCCTTCCCTGGAGAAAGCTGGCCCGGCTAAAAGAACTCAAAGAACTCCCTGGCGTTTTCACACCTGCCTACTTGGGATGACTGCCAACAAATCCTAGGGATTCTCTTCATGACAGAGGAACGAGAGAGAAACTTTCTGGAAGCTAGAAAAAAATATCCTCAGACCAGATGGGTGACCAACACAACTTCCCAACATAATCAAAGCCGGCTTACCCTTGAACTGACCCAACTGGGACCCCGACACCTTTGAAGGTAGGGAGCATCTGTCCACTTATTGCCGGGCCCTAATAGTGGGTTTCCAACCGGCCGCTAGCCAACCAAATAATTTGGCCAAGGTAAGAGAGATTATTCAAGGGCCTGATGAATATCCCTCTATGTTTCTAGAGAGAATTATGGAGGCGTATAGGAGATATACTCCTTTCGATCTTCAGGCAGAGGATCAAAAGACATATGTCATGATGGCCTTCATTGGGCAAGCTGATCTGGATATTAAAAGAAAGTTACAATACTTAGATGGATTACAAGATATGACTTTGAGAGATTTACTCAGGGTAGCCGAGAAAGTATCCTATAAGAGAGAAACAGAGAGAACGAAAGGGAGCAAAGGGAGGATGACAGATGAAAAAGACAGATGAAGGTATTAACTAAGGTCCTGGTCACAACAATAAATAGGCCAGAAATTAAGAAACAGGGAGACAAGAAACGATACCTGGGTCCCCACCAGAGGCCACCCTTGGCCTCAGATCAATGTGCCTACTGTAAAGAAAAAGGACACTGAGCCAAAAAGTGCCCTAGAAAGAGACAGCCACGCCAGACAGCCTTTCTGACTCTGGAGGTTGACTGAGAATGTCGGGGCTCAGATCCCTTCCCCGAGCTCAGGGTAACTTTTGAAGTGAAGGGGACCCCATAAACTTTGAAGTGGATACAGCAGCAGTATACTCAGCCCTTAAGGCCCCACTGGGCCCTCTATCAAATAAAAGGTCTCTAGTTCAAAGGGCTAACAGCAGTAAATATCAGACTTAGACAACTAAGAGGACCATGGACATGGGGAAAGGAAAAATCCAACATTCCTTCCTAGTAATCCCAGAATGCCTGGCCCCATTGATGGGCAGAGATCTGCTCAGTAAGCTCCGGGCCAAAACAACTTTTAACCCCGAAGGCCCCAAAATGAAATTTCTAAATCCTTCATTAAAAACTCCTATAGTCATGGCTTTATAAATGTCAGTCAAAGATGAACATCCACTTTTCACACACCCCAAGAATGATCAAACAGGCAAGCTACCCCAGAAATGGATAACAGATTAACCAGATGCCTGGGCAAAAATTGTTGGGTTAGGACTAGCCATGAAACAACCTCCAAGAACAGTGGAGTTAAAAACCTCAGCCTCCCCAATCAATGTCAAACAACATCCTCTGAGCAAAAATGCTAAAGATGGGTTAAGGCCCCATATTCAGAAATATCTGGCTTTAGGGTCCTAAGGCCCTGTCAATCGGCCTGGAACACTCCCCTGCTACCAGTAAAAAATCTAGGAACTGGGGACTATCCCCGTTCAAGACCTAAGAGAGATCAACAACAGAGTGCAGGACATTCACCCCACGGTAAATAATTTGTACAATCTGCTTATCACTCTGAACCCTGAGTAGAAATGGTATGGACATAAAGATGCTATCTTTTGCATGCCTCTGCATAAAGACAGTCAGTTTCTGTTTGCTTTTGAGTGGGTAGACCCAGAAACCGGAACGTATGGTAAACTAACATGGACTAGACTCCCACAGGGGTTCAAAAACTCCCCCACTCTCTTTGATGAAGCCCTCCACAGAGATGTCAACAACTTCAGAACTATGCACCCCGAAGTCACCCAGCTTCAATACGTGGATGACCTGCTACTGCAGCCAACACCAAGGAAAACTGTGAGTCTGGGAACCAAGCACTATTATGTAAGCTTGCTCAACTCGGGTATAGAGCTTCTTCCAAAAAACCCCAAATTTGCCAGCAAGAAGTAGTCTTCCTGGGCTATTCCCTTAGAGGTGGTAAACGTTGGCTCACTGAGCCCAGAAAACAAACGGTTGTGCAGATACCCCCCCCCAGCAGCAGACAACACAAAGAGTTTCTTGGGACTACTGGGTTTTGCAGGTTATGGATTCCTGTGTTTGTGTCCTTAACTTCTCCTTTATACCCGCTGTTAAAGGGAGATGCCCAATTCCAATGGACCCCTGAGCACCAGCAAGCTTTTGATAACATCTTACGACACTGGCACTGAACTCCTCAACTTCACTGAGCCAAGCCTGCAATTTCAGAAAGCCCTACACTACGTTAAAAATGTACATCAATTCACACACCTTGGTCCAAAGAAACTGCAGGCATTCCTGAAGGATCAAGAACAGAGTTTTCCACTAACCGACTCACAGCGAAAGGACATAACTGAACGGGTAACAAAACCCTGTCCGTTCTGTCAATAGAACAATTACCCTTCCAAGCTTCCTGTAGGAAAGCGCCTATGAGCAACCAGACCAGGAAATTCTGGGAAGTGGACTTTACTGAAATTTAGCCAGCAAGGTATGGACTTCAATATCTCCTAGTGTTTGTAGATATATTTTCAAGATGGATTGAAGCCTTCCCCACAAAAAAAAGGCACAAATGGTGGTAGAAAATCCTGAAAGATATTTTTCTATGATACGGCCTACCTAAGGTAATAGGGTCTGATAATGGACCGGCGTTCATGGCCCAGGTAAGTAAGGGGTTAGCCAGGATCCTGGGGATAAATTGGAAGTTACATTGTGCTTATAGACCGCAGAGCTCAGGACAGGTTAAAAAAATTAATAGAACCATTAAAGAGACCTTAACGAAATTAAGCTTAGAGAGGGCATCAAAGATTGGACTATGCTCCTGCCTTATGCACTGTTTCATGCAAGAAATACTCCCTCTGTTTCTTTGTGTAACCTCACCTCCTATAAAATTCTCTATGGGGCCCCTCCTCCAGTAAGGACCTAACCACAACTCTAAGACCTACCGATCCCTTCCACACCCCCTTGCTTGACAAACTTAAAGCTATTGAAAGAACTCAGGGATACCTGTCAAAACAGCTGGCCACTGCCTACCAACCTGGTGAAGAGGAGACTCCACATCGATATCAAAAAAGAGACTTCATCTACATAAGATGACATCAGGTGTCATCCCTGGAACCCCGCTGGACAGGACCATACCAGGTGCTAATTATAAAACCTACAGTGGTAAAGGTAGACGGAATCACTTCCTGGATCCTAATTCTCATCTCAAGCCTGTGCCCTGTCCAGACACTGGCTTGAAAGTGGAAAAGACTGGTAACCCTTTCAAATTGCATATTTGCCATGTGGATAAGGCTATAGACTCTCCCCTTGGCCACCACTAGTCCTAACCATCATCAGCCCATTCAGCAGCGATGGCTGATCACAAATCCAATTAGACAAGAAGTATGGTCTGTCTCACATACAGCCCCCTTAGGGACCTGGTGGCCAACTCTCCACCCAGATATTTGTCAGCTGGGTATACGTCTTTCCAATTGGGATATCTCTGATGAAGAGGATCCCACTAAAATTCCATTAAATTTCTCCCGTACCATAGATAATGGAAACAAACATTATGGATGTAGGAACACGCAAGCCTGATGCAGGTTGGCTAGCCTAGATTACTATGTTTGCCCGGTGGACTATCAAAGCCACAAACAACAACGGCTGTGTGGGGGAAAAGCCGTCTTCTTCCGTAAGTCATGGGGATGTGAGCATACAGGGGCTGCCTGGTGGAACCCAAACTCCTCATCAAATTCAGTTCACAGCATTGGCCATATTACCAATTAGACAACCAAAACCGATGGCCCCCAGAGGGGTCTCTAGATCCTCAAATTCTGTGTGACTATTTCAACTTCGGCAAGTGATCAAAAGGATTGAAGAAAATTCCCCTATGTGTAGGCCTTTTCCCTCCTTTGCTCACATCACGAAATATGTTTCTCCAATAGATCCTTCTGCTCCAGATTCTCTGCTGTCACTCTCACATCAACAACCTGATTTCTCCCCTCCAATTACTAGATCAAAACCCCAAACCTCCTCTGGTTCTCAGACCATTGCCCCCATGCTGAGGCAGCAGGTACTGAGGTACCCTTCCACCCACTCACTCCTCTCTTCTCCTGTCAGTGCCCACACCGGGTCCCACCAGGTCCTCTTACCAGCTAACCCAAAGCTCAAACCAGCTGAGGAGTGCCCTCAGACGCCTATCCAAGATGTAATGAAAATGGCCTTTAAAGTTGCTTTGTCATCACTAAAAACAGGTTACTAAGAATTTAAAGTCCCTCACAGGCTTTTTAGATACTCATTCCCGTCTTCCCATCTGCTCTACCTGTTCTACTGCTCAAGTTTTGTTGCCAGGAAAATCCCAAACCCTTTTCCCATTATTCTTTTATATCTCTTTTTCCTCATTCTCAGAACCACAGAACTGCTCTCACCCCCCGCCTTCCCCGTCTTCCCCTCTGTACCAGGCCCACAGAAAAATCTTAAATGGCCTTCTCCAGAAGTCTTCATCGTGGCTGACTTTAGGACTTTCAGCAACAAAGTCTTTATAAATGAGTTCAGTGTAGATAAACTTCCTCTTTTCGTGTTGCTCTGTTATACTTGGCCACTGGCTGGAAAAATCAGCCCTTCTAAGCTAGACACCCCCTTACTAGTTTTTCACAAAATATGTGAACAAGGCCTCTGCCCTTGAGCTGAGGCTTCCAGAGATGGCTACATTTCCAAGATAAAGAAGTTACCAACTGGGCTCCATGGTAACAGCTGGCAGGGAGAAAATAAAAGAGAAGAAAAAAGCTCTCCCCCTCCCAGGTGTCCTTAATAAGTTATCTTTCCCAGAGAAGAGGAAAATAAAAACAGAACCAAAAACTGCTTTTTGTGAACTTCTGCAGACTGTGAATTTCTGAGTCTTTTCCCTTACATGTTGGGTACAAAATTCTGAAACTACCTAAACTTGGGATTCAGGGGATTAATTGATTACAACAGAAGCAATGCCCTCTATATCCGGTTGCAACCAAATAGGACTGTTTCCCTATCTTTGGTGCTATCTTAGGTGCCTTGCCTTGTCCATACCTACAACAGTATAATTCTATATACTTAAACATTGTTTATTCATAAAATTATCAACAGATGTGATTAATTATGTAATGGTGCAGATGTTTCCCCGAGTGCTCTATCATGAGGCAGGATCATTTAAATTTCAAATAGGGGGGCATACAACCCGGTTCCGCTGGCAACCTGTATCCTTCACTTTAGCCATCCTATGAGGAATAGTAGTTGCTGCAGAGAAGGGCACAGGAACCACTGAACTAATCCATGGGACACAACAAATGACCCAATTAGAAGCAGCAATAGACCAAAACTTAAAGATATTAAAAAACCACCATCACAGCTTTACAAGAATCTTTAACCTCTCTCTCTGAAGTTGTTTTACAGAACAGGCGAGGGTTCGACCTCCTCTTCATGAGAGAAGGGGCCTTTGTCCTGCATTGAGGGAAGAATGTTGTTATTATGCCTACCATACTGGAGTTGTAAAAGAATCTATGATTAAATTAAGAAGACGCATTGAAGAGCATCAACAAGAGAGAGAGGCCCAAAAAGGGTGGTTTGAGTCTTGGTTCACAGAGTCCCCCTGGGTAACTATGCTTTTATCAGCCCTGGCTGGTCCATTAATAATCCTCACATTATTGCTAACTGTAGGACCCTGTTTGCTCAACCGTGTAGTTTCCTTTCTCCAAGCTCAAATTGGACAAGTTAAACTTATGGTAATCAGAAATCAATATACCACACTAGCAAACATAAAATGTGACATCCTCAATGATCACTATTATGATTTATTGTAACCAAAAGAAAGTGGGGAATGAAAGGTAAATAAAATAGGTAATTGTCACTTCCAGTTTTACGGTATGCTTAACAAAACACTGTTGATATCTTGAGAACTGTTCGCTAATCTTGTTCCCTGAATGTTCTGTACCAACTGCAAAACTGCAGAATGTACTCCCTCACCCATTTGCACGCAAACTGCCCACTCGCGCTGACCCATCAATAATCTTCCCTCCCTGCCCTCTCCAAGGAAAGTATATAAGCTCTGCTTAAGCTGTTCTCAGGGCTCTCTGCTCTATTCAAGGGAGCTCTGAGCCCCAGCATGTTGGACCCCCATAAACTTTTGGCTGTTGCATTAGACAGTCCCTGGTAGTCTCTTCCTCCGATGCTCGCCTGATATTTACATTGGTAAAATAATAAGTGTGACCATTGCTTCTGTGTCGAAATGTACAAATTATTATTGGGGGTACAAATAGGTGTACCCTGTGATATGAATATAGAGATAATGCATGAATAGACAATACTGTGAATAAATAATATAATGGATTCCAAATTTAATAATGGATTCAATTGATATCTGAAAATATAAAGGAAATCTTATATTGATATACATACATTCATTCCAACCAGTAAAACATCTAAACGTTATATTAGGATTATGATTTATCATGAAGAGTGTGTGAGTTTTCCTTCAAAATTGATTATGGAAGTTGAAAATAATGTGTTTGGAAAGAAGTCTCATGAAAAGACCAGACAAGAAACCTGGAGGAATCCATGTGTTCTGAAGCAGGAAGTTATTGAAAGTGAAACAAATGCCTATAAGTTTGCTAACTTGTGGATGAAATATATATCTTATGATGTGCATAAATTGAAGAAATAGTAATGTAGCAGTGTTGAATAAAAATGAATGTCAAAATACACATCATGTCCCATAGTAATCTACTTGCATTGATGTTAAACTGGGTCAGTTACTGTACAAATTTAGTATTTGTATGCAACGTTAACTAAAGTTAGTTTTCAGTACTGGTAACAAATATGTATTTCAGGTGGATGAATATTTCTGAGAATAATCTTGTGAATACGTGATTATAAATCCATACACATGAACATGAATGAATTTAGGGAGTGTATATAAGACACATATATTTCATATTTTGAAAAATCTGGAGAGTATATATATACAAAAAACACACATGCAGAGACATTAAATTACCAATATATATGCCAATCGAATTTTATCATGAAATATATATCATCCACAGATGCAAAAATATTTCTTTTACTGAACATGGATTTATGTTTAATGTTGTTCAACTAGGAAGCTCACCCATAGGTTGAATTTTAAGATCCAACAGGGTTTAGGAGGAGTGATCTCTTCTCATAATTTGTATCTGCCAAGTCAGCCACCTCACAAGAATGTACATGTGATACCAGGTAGGATTCTATATGTGCATTTAAAAGTACATGTTCTGAATAGGCTACAGGGAAAGGGAGACAGGAATTTATATATTAATTAACTTTAAAAACACAAGGAGAACTATTTCAATTAAAAATTAACTAGATTTATAACACCTACCCTTCATAATGCAAATGGCAAGTCCAAATATACACCATGCCTCCTTTGAACTGCTTGTATTTCTATTCTGTTTGGGTTAGTTTTCTCCATCATATTAGGATTAGCAGTCAGAGTCTAGTAGTTTATGAGTTAGTGTCAGGGATTAAGTATTTCGAATGGAAAATTGGAAAATGAATCCAATGTGTATGCATATATGTGCTACACAAAAATCTTCCCACTCTCATCCACAACAATGCCTTGACATTAACTTCGCCCCAAGTAAGACACAATTAGAGGAGAAGAGTTAGAAAATCTGTGAATGCATATGTGGAATGGAATATACTCAGGATTTCACAAACTTGGAAGTGGTAGAGCAGTTTCCAAAAGTAAGGCACATGGTAAACACTCCACAAACATGGAGTTCTGCTGGCCTAAAGACTTCTTGATAAACTGCCTCTGAGGTTGGGCACTTGAAATATATGTTGTTGTCACTAGCTTTAGCTTACTTTCTAGTGAGACCATCAAAGCTGGGTCTGCATCTATGTGACCTGGAGGACATTGTTTCTAATTTTCCAATGAACATGAGGCAGCAGTGCGAATACTCTCTTTGTAGTTAAACTATGGCCACTGGGAGCTAAGTGACTCACCGTGTGAACTGTGAAGCCATTTGGTCCTCCTCCACTTTTCGTGGTGGTTCTTGCTGCTGCACTGGGACTTTGGTATTTTCTTCATGAAATACAAGGAGATCAACTGGGACACAGTGCTGGAGGGAGTTCTGTCACGTGTGGAGGTCATGGTCTGCATGTGAATGCACCAACCAGGATTCTATCCCACATGGGTTGCCCCTTTGTCCATAGCAACCTGATTCTGAACATTGCCTTGAAATCTCCCTATACAAAAAGATGCCTTTACATGGAAGGTTCTGCTGGCTGTACCATGTCATTCACAAGCCATTTGGAAGCCAGTGGCAGATCCACATGGCCCCACCACACATTTTATCACACACCTTCACACCACTGCTCTAGGCCCACTAATTTGCAGGCTCCAACTTACTGGCATCTCTGTTCTACACAATTTTCAAGAAACCTAGTCAGTCAAGGCACTGTCTGATACACTCATGATTAGCAATAGGACATCCAAAGATTCTCCAGTGCCACCTGGTCATGGGAATTCCAAAAATTTCATGGTGTTTATCTAGCCATTTTTTTGAGGATGAAGTTGGAGGAACTGTGGTTTTCAAAAACCATTAAATGTTGAGGAAGCTCATTTCAATGAAACTCTGGAGAACTCTCATAGGCAAGGCTTCCCAAAGAGTTGTCAAAAGGTCACATGAAGCCAGTCCAATTGAAGTCTACAATGTGAGGTACATGTGTGTTTTGACTCTCAGCTATGGCTGCCAAGACTTTAAGAAGAAAATCATGGATTATCTTGGCTGAGATTCCCAGTGCTCTGTGGCCTTGATCTAAGTTTATAAGGGCTACTCTCATGCGTGGGCTCCTAAAATCCCAACAAAGCTCATGGCAATACTTCTCTGAGGTCAGTTTCAGAATTCAGTCTCTATAGGGATTCACACTAGAGTTCAAGCCCAGGTGGACCCAGTGATTTCTTCCAATCGCCACACAAATGACCAAAATTTAAACGAAAACACTCCCATATGGCCCTCATCTTTTCCACATAGACACTCATCATAACCTCTAGCTGGAGGTTTCTATGAGGGGCGCTGGACAAGACAGTGTCCAAAATAAGCTCCCTTGCCCGTCATTTGCCTAAAGTCAGGGTGGCCTGGAAACCCTTCCTCGGAACCAGGAGTGATCAAATAGGCCTACCATTATTACTGTTCCACTTCTCCAATTTGAGGCCTACTGACTGTGGGGTTTAGATTCTTCATGTGGATTGGGGTCATGAGAAAACCCAAGCACCAATGGGCTAGACTCTGAAGGGCTTTGAAAAACTCATTTGACCCAAAGGATTCCTATTCTCACCTTATGGAGGTCAGGAAACTTACAGAGGAAGGCGAGAGACTTCATCCATAATGAGTACTCTTTTGGCCATTTTGGTTTTGGATGCACACATGGCATCTTTCTTTAGATCCATCAGGTGCTGAGAATCTAAGCCACAGCCTCACACAGGGCCAACAGGCTGATTCAGACACATCCCTTTCGAAATCGATTACTCAAAAAGGGAGAGGTGATGCCCATTCATTTACATTAGAGAACTGTTTTATTCAGGCTTCACAACGGGGTGGCCTTAGGCAAAGACCTTCCTGACATTCAGTGCTATAGAACAATAGGTAAGCAAAAGTCCCAAAGCAGGGTTTCTTCACTGAGACTTTCCTGGTTACATTGATATCTGAGTTTTCTGAGATTCTCGCCATTCCCTTCAGCTATCCAGTACATGGCCAAGTCACAGAGCTTGGAGGTGGTACCTATCTTGGTCACAAAATCATGAGCCTATTCTGGAGAGTGGCCAGAATTCAGGAAGAAAACAGGAACTTAGGAAGATTTCAGGTCTTGCCCACAAATAAGGCAACCCTCTGTCCTTTTATAAATTGGGCAGCGTGAATGTTGGGAAGCTTTCTCCTAGACAGGACACATCCATTGATGCATTTTCTTTTGTAATGTCTACACCCACGGACACAGTGGGATACACAGACATAGAAACACTTGCCTTGTCAAATGACTTAATTGAAACAGTCCACTCCAAACCAAACAAACCAACTTTCCTACCTATTCTCAGAACATGAGACAAAACCACAAACCCACACTCATTCCCACAAATGCACCTCCTTCCCCCAAGAAGGTCTGTTACTAACCGGAGTGTCCTCTGCCTGGTGAGCCATTCTTTGTTCACCCGAAATGGCCTGTCTGTTCTCAAATCTGGACTCCTTGGCCCACTCTGTGAAGTTGTCAGGAGCCAGCTTTGAGCCGCCACTACCTGCATTCTCACTGAAGACACCTCTTCAGATTTTTTCTGGCATTTGACCATCTTCACATCTGTAAGTACCAAGAAAGACTGACTCTTTCCATGATAAATCCAAAAAAGTGAGATCTCTGTGACTGTTACTGGGCCTGACCCTGGGTGCCTGGTTTCCGGGATCCCAAGTTCAGAGAGTTCCATCACAAAGAAGTGAGGTAGGTCACTTCCTTCATGAACTGAATGAGCTCACAGCCTTGGAAAACACTTTGTCCTAACAGTTTCTTCCTAAGGTCCCATGAGATGGAGGCTGCCCCTACTTCCTGTGACACTTTCACAAGTTAGAATGGTATATCAACAATAGGTACTGGGAGAGAGATCTCCACACAGGGTTGGTTTGGTCCATTTTGTCTACATTAAAATGTGAGAGGCTTATTCAGACACATCTCTTCATCCTGACCAGGTTGTTTGCCATGGAAAATGACTTTTGCTCTCTCAGGTCCTTCATAGCATTCTATATTTTCTTCAGGGATAATTTCTGCATGGATCTTTGAGATTCTCAGCAGGTGGAAGATCCCCTATATTCCTGGATTGTAAGACCAACTCTATCCCTGCACTGCTGTAAAGTTAGATTGAGGGAACAGTGTATGGTTAATGTTAATATCATGTTCTATTTGCGTTAGGAATCATTCTGCTGGATGAATAACGGTATTGGGAACCTGAGATATTTACAAGAATATATAGGTGAAATATAAGTATGGAAACAGAAATCTAGGGAAGACTTGAAGCCAAGTAGGACTTTGGGCCCTTGAGTAGCATACTTTGCTTTGAATTATATTCTGTACAGATGTCTCAGATAAATTGATATACAAAGAAATAGGATCATATACACTAGATGATTGAATAACATACAGAATATCCAATAAAAAAGGGATAGTCTGTAGGATTAGCAAGATAGTCAGTAGGTTTAGAAAGAAGAATGAGTATAGGATTTGTACCAAAAGTTCTTTACAAATAAGGTTTCGGGTAGAGAGTGAATGTAAATGTCAGCACATGTAAAGAGTCAGTCACAATGACGAATTGGGGAAAATATGTAGGAAAGCAGATATAAATAGAGACATTAGGAAGTCAGTAAAAGTATGAAGTGTGTAATTTGTTTAGACATTTTCAACGGTTTGAGTCTGAATATATAACCTTAGGCAGAAACTAATATGTTGTCACAAATTGGATTGACTTTTGAGAGCATTAGGTAACCAGGACATGGATGTTTTTATTAATCCATGCTCACTTTTTATTTAGGCTTTGGTAAAATCATAAGTGTGACCTTTGCATTTTGTGTCCAGAATATTATTGTGATAAAATGTATATGTAGATCAGGTGACTTGAGTATTTCTTCCACCATTTCTGTAGCAATATTTTGTAGATGTATAAATTACTATTGAGGGTACAAATAGGTGTACCCTGTGTCTATGAATATGCAGATAATGCATGAATAAACCATACTGTGTGTAAATAATATAACTTGCTCTACTTTAAATAATGGATTGAATTGATATCTGAAAATATAAAAGAAATCTCATATTGATATACAATCATTCACTGCAACCAGTTATACATCTAATGGTAATATTATGGTTGTGGTTTATCCTGAAAGGTGTGTGAGTTTTGTTTCAAAAGTGATTATGGAAATCAACAATAATGTGTTTGGAAAGAAGTCTCATGAAAAGAATAGTCAAGAAACCTGTAAGAATACATGTGTTCCCAAGAAGGAAGTGATTGAACATTATATATCATACTATATATAATGTGCATAAACTGCAGAAATAGTAATGTACCAATGTTGAATAAAAATGAACATCAAAATACACATCATGTCCCATAGGAATCTAATTGCATTGATGTTAATCTGGGTCAGTTACTGTAGAAATATTAGGATTTTTATCCACCATTCACTGAAGTTACTTTTCAGTACTAGGAAAAAAGTATGTATTTAAGTTGGATGAATATTTCTGAGAATAATCTTGTGAAAATTTGATTATAAATCCACATAAATCACAAAACATTATAAACACAAAAGTCACATGGACATTAAAATCTAGCAATATATATGCCAATTTAAATCCATCTTGAAATATATATCATCCACTGATCCAAAACTATTTATTTAATGAACTTGTATTTATGTATAATGTTGTTCAGCTAGGAAGCTCCCCCATAGATTGAATTTTCTGTTCCAAATCAGTGTTTAGGAGGAGTGATCTCCTAAATGTGTATGCAAATATGTGCTACACAAAAATCTTCCCACTCTCATCCAGAACAATGCCTTGATATTACCTTCACCCCAAGTAAGACACAGTTGGAGGACATGAGTTAGAAAATCTGTGAATACATATCTGGAATGTAAAATGGTCAGGAGTTCACAACCTTGCAGGTTGTAGAGGAGTTTCCAAAAGTAAAGGACAGGCTTGATAGACCCAACCTGATCTTTTATTAGAATTGGGAGCCATCTTGCCAGAAAGCCATGAAAAGATAATTTGGGCTTTACTATAAATTACTGCAAATTCTGAACCTGCTTGGAATGCCTGTCCGTGCCTTGAACTCATCCATGCCTGGCTCTCTGACCAGATAACAGTGCTCTCTGAAACATTAGTGACACCTAATAAATATTGGCCTTCCCAGGCCAGACAACGACCCTCTCTGAGTCTCTAATGGTCCTCATAATTTCTGATGTTGGGGCCAGCAAAAAAAATGTAAACTACCATCAGTGTGATGCTTTCAAAGTTCTGTTATCTGTAACCCCCTTTTTGTGTAACTTTCTGGGCTATATAGCTGGGCTGTAGGAAAGGTGGTGTTGCTGTCTTGTTCCCGCCATTTTTGGAGGGAGAGGCAGCCTGGCCAGTTTTAATAATAAGCCTGCCTTAATTTGATTTTAATTGGAGTCACTGGTCTTTTCTTGCATCCTATTCCAACATTTTGGAGTTCCCCAGTGAGATGACCCTGCCCGACCAGATCACAAGACCAGACTGCTGAAAATTCTGAAGCTGGCCTTCCCTCCAGGGCTACGGGCTGGGGAGCCACTCTAGGGGGTGCACAACTTGAGATGTTCCAAGGCCTTGGAGTGAGCCGTCGGTCTGGGGAGCACTGCAGTGAACCACCGCACTGAAACTATTAGCAAGTACCTGGTGGAGGAGGCCTCCATAGGTAAGTGGCACCTTGATAACATCTTATATCTGGTTAAGGGAGATCTCTTCTAATGACAGAGAGGTGGCCTGGGGAGGCTCACATTCACTCCTGTCCAGGATAGTAATGAGAATCGTTCTGTCCTCTGTTCCGTTCTGTAGGGAATTCCTCTGGAAGGTTAGAGAGGTGCCGAGGGACACGCATGCGCTCCTACCCCAGAGCTTTAGCAAGACGTTGAATTCCTCATCTGTTTTTCTGTTTTGGCACCGGGATTCTGTTTTTTTTTTTTTTTGTGTGTGTGTGTGTGTGTTTTGTTCTGTGTTCTATATGTTTTTTGTTTGTTTGTTTTTGTGCGTTTTGTTTTGTGATTTCTGTGATAAAATCTTAAGGATATTGAACGTGAAAATGGGTAACAAAGCAAGTAAGCCTGACACCCCTTTGGACTGTGTTTTAAGGAACTGTGATGAACTTTACCACCATTTGTTAAGCAGAATGAGAGAAGGCCCTAGCTGGCTGCCTGGAGCACACCCAGTGCAGATGGTAATGCCTGCTGGGGAATGAAGAACTGAGTATCTCCCAGTATCTGCCGAAGCCCTGTTGCTTCAGGGAATTCCCTCCTTCGTTCCCTGCACTGCAAGGATAATGCCACCTCTGTCTTCTTAAAAAAAGAGAAAAACAAAAAGGGGACACTAAATGCAGTAAAGTCGCCATGGAGACACTTTATTTTATATTTCAGGTAGCTCCTCTGTGAAAACATTTGGTCCCCTTGTGGGGACATCTGTGGTGCCACTGGAGAAGGAGATTTTTCTCTTATTTGCTCTGTTTTAAAGGGTTCTGTCTGTCAGCCATTGTCTGGAGTTCATTTCTGTCTGTCTTGTGCCTTTTTTCTAGCCCTTTAAGACATGTGCAATAATGTGTTAATATTATAAATTGTTTCTTGGAAATGATCTTAGCTGAATGTGTGTCTAAATGATGATGTTTTGTTGTACCAATCTGGTATCTGAATGGGTTTTTGAAGCATTCCACAATCTTGCAGTTAAAAGTCGGGTTTAGGTATTTGTTTAGTTCATGGTTTCAGATAATTCATACCAGAGAACTTAAATACTTAGGATGGAAAATAAAGAACTCTACATCCAAGTTGGCAAGTAACTTCCCAATCATTCAGTCTTTTTTTCACCAATTTTAAATTAGGTAGCCTGGGAAAATGTCACTGTGTGTACCAGTGCATTAATTTGGACACGGATACTAAATCATAGTATGATATCTGTTGACAAAACAACTTGTAAAGATATAAAATTTTGTGAATTTTATCTTAAACTTGTATCATAATTTTCAACATCCTAACATGAAAATTATGGTTAAAATACCTTAGGCCTAAGGTTTCTGCTCAGAATAGCCTTTTTTCCTTCTTCTTCCAGACCTCAGCCAGGACTTATTTTGAAATGCAAATGAAAGAAGCCTGTAAGCTTAGTAGGAGACTTATTTGAGGCCTAAGGGAAAAAAAAGGTAAATTGTATGGTATTTACCAATTACTGGCCAGTCATTTTTCTAGGACTCATAATTTTTTCCTTAGGTTCTTTATTTATTTTTTGAGCTCATGATTTTGCTCCTACAGACCTAGGTTAATGTTTTTCTGATCACTAATATCTTTGACCAACTGTGCAATTTTTAAATCATTGCAATGGAGATTTCACCTGTGAAAAGCTACAAGGCCTTCACTTTTATTATGTGTGCACAATTTGTTATGTGTTGTATGTCTATATATATATATATATATATATATATATATATATATATATATATATATCCATATATCATATATATGATACACAAATTAACTTATATAAGGAGCACTCATATTAAAAAGAACTCATAAAAACAATTTTAAAAAGTGGATCCAAAGATCTTTAATTCACGTGATTTAAATGTTTCAATTTAAATTGGGTAAACAGATAAATATAAATGTCTTTAAATTTAAGCTTACAAGTTTTTCTAGGTGTTCAAAAATCTAATAGACTATTAATGTCTACAAAAGGTCTAATATGCCTTTGTTCCAGGACTTTTCTTTCAATCAAAAAAATGGTTTACAGTGTTCAAAAAATTTGTCTAATATTTTGATAAATAAGTAAAGTAAATTTGATATGGGATTACTCATTCATGAGTACTTTTGTTTGATATCTGATTGATATACTAAGGTCTGTATAAGTTTGTACTAAGGTCTGTATAATATTGTAAAAATCAGTCATGTGTAAAAGAGACAAAAATTTCTTAAACATAAGTTTACCCATAACATTAAGTTTATTAAGATTTAAATTTTCTAGAGCAAGCAACCATAAAAATTAAACAAATGTTTAAATAAGAACTGTTATTTTAGAGCACTGTACTGCCATTTCTTTAAAAGCTAAAGTTGGTTAATGTAGAAACTTCAATGCAATTGTGATGCTATTAATGTGCTCATATTTTCCAGTTATACAACTCTATAAGGTAGAAACTTTAAAAGAGCATTATATCAAGCAGGTGTTCTGAAGTTGTATGGTAAATAAAATATATATTGGGGATTTATTTACCTGTTATCAATAATATATGTAAAGTTTTATGTTACTTTTTACATTGTGGAACAATTTAAATGTATTTTTAAGTTAATGAGACCCTAATCTATGTAAAGGTTAAAATCTTTCAGCCGTACTTTAATTCATGTTTTAAATGTGATATCATATGGTGTGAGCTAATGTTCATGTGACCTCAAACAATTTATGTAAACTTTGTAAAATGATATTTAAAAAAAAGATCAGCTTGAGAACTAAAGCATTTAAGATTTATAAGGAGCCCTGCTTACCTGAGATAAGACTCTTTGTCCCATCTTACTACATGTGAGAATGACTACGAAAGCAGTAGGTCAGATTTTATTTCATTTAAAGTTATGTTCAAATTTTTTTTTTCTGTCAAGATTACTAGGATCTCAAAAAGGTGATATAAAATATAACTCACCAAAAAATTCAGGGTAGCTATTACATGAACTAAGTATTTTTACTCTTGTTAAAAAATTTTATTTTTTAATTTCTTTTTAAGTGATCTAAAGATTCCCTGTTGGTGTTTTACAGAAGTGTTGCTTTAAGAACACAACATGGGTTAATTTAAGAAAATAAGTCATCAACTACAAGACAGACAGAATAATAAGATCCCAATTAATAAAATATAAATAATTATAAACTTATAGACATTAAAGTGCAGTACTCTTAATATATGGCTGTTAAAATTTATTTGCTGGTTGTTTCAGATTAGGATTGAAAATTAAAGTTAAATGAAAAGGGCCAAAAAAAAACAATATTTGACTCTTGCCCTTTGAGTCAGTCTGAATCCAGGGAACAGGGGACTTCTCTATGAGCTTTGCAACTCTGGGCCACATAACCTCCTGATCAGGGAGATTAATGAGACCACTGGAGAACAGAAAGCCAATCAGTGCATTTGCTACAAAGAGGAGAGTCATCAGGAAAGGGAGACATCCCTGATGCTTCTGAGGGAAGCCACATGGTCAAGCAAGACCTGAACCCACCTAGCTCAAATTGCACTAGCAGAACTGAGAAGCTGCTCTCAAGTTTCCCAAGGAATGACTCCCATAAAAGCTCAGCTGACTGCTAACAATAGATAGAAACAAAAGTCATTTGACTGCTTCATCTTAAACACTTAGCAAAGACAGTTAAAACCAAAATACAGCCATTCCTGGGCATTTTAAATAATAATAATAATAATAATAATAATAATAATAATATTTTAACGTATACACTTTATGTTAGCCTCCCAAAATAAGTAAAACTGTTGGCTACAAAGACTATCAAGAGGAGCTGCCAGAGGCAGAAGTTTTTAGTTTAAGGCCTACAGATATTCCTAACCTACAGGTAGGCTTGGTGTTTGCTAGTACGATTATCCAGCCCTGAGTAACAGAATTAAATGTTTCTCTATTAGACACAGAGGTCATACTACTGAAAGGATTTTGCAAAATCAGATGACATTAAATTATTAAACTGTATATTATTGGGAGGGACAACTGTAACACTTAAAGTTAAATATTAAGTTGACAGTCCTGATAATTGGGGATATTAAAGACTGGTGAGGGTACTTCATACAGTGACATGATCCAGCTACTGCAACATTTATTCAATACTCATGTTTTTTGTTTCTCTCATAGAAGAACCCATCCCCAGATGACTTTACAACCTGTTCTTCCTCAACAAGACTTCAAAAAGAACTGACTTCTAAAAGGCAACTCATATTCCTCAACTGACTTCAAAAAGGCAACTCATGTCTCTCACGCCATGCACACTCATGTCACCCTCTCTCAGCTGAGAAGAAGGCAAAATGAGAGACGACTCTCCACTTACACCAATGGAGCCCAAAATAAATAGACTATCAATATAAGTAATTAATTAAGCCAGGTAATATCAGGGAGACTGGTTTTCGGTGAGTTCTAAAAATTTGGAGACTGTTAACTGAGGGATTAAAATTTCCTCAGTGCTTTTCCACTAACCTATCAAGGATTACAAAGGGACACATAAGAAAAGGGGGGAATGATAGACCCAACCTTATCTTTTATTAAAATTGGGAGCCATCTTGCAACAAAACCATGAAAAAATCATTTTGGCTTTACTGTAAATTACTGCAAATTCTGAACCTGCTTGGAATGACTGCCCGTGCCTTAAACTCACCCGTGCATGGCTCTCTGACCAGATAGCAGCCCTCTCTGAAACTTTGTCACACCTCATAAATATTGGCCTTCTGTGGCCAGACAATGACCCTCTCTGAGGCTCTAATGGTCCTCATAAATTTTGATGTTGGGGCTAGCAAAAAAAAAAAATGTAAACTCCCATTAGTGTGATGCTTGTCAGAGTTCTGTTATCTGTTACCCCATTTTTGTGTAACTTTCTGGGCTGCAAACCTGGGCTGTAGTAAATGTGGGGTTGCTCTCTTGCTCCCGCAATCTTTGGAGGGAGAGGCAGCCCAGCCAGTGGAAATAATAAGCTTACTTTAATTTGATTTTAACTGGAGTCAGTGTTCTTTTCTTACATCCTGGTCTAAGAGGTAAACACTCCACAAACATAGAGCTCTGCCGGCCTAAAGACTTCTTGAGAAACTGCCTCTGAGGTTGGGTACTTTAAATATATTTTGTTGTCAGAAGGTTTAGCTTCTTTTTTATTGAGACCATCAAAGCTGGGTCTGCATCTATGTGAATGGAGAGCATGGTTTCTTATTTTCCAATGAACATGAGGCAGCAGTGCTGAATTCTCTCTTGGTAGGTAAACTGTGGCCACTGGGGGCTAAGTGTCTCCCCGTGTGGACTGTGAAGCCATTTGATCATCCTCCATTTTTGTGGTGTTTCTTGGTGCTGCACTGGGAGTTTGGTATTTGCTTCACGAAATACAAGGAGTTCAACTGGGACACAGTGCTGGAGGGAGTTCTTTCACGTGTGGTGGGTCAGGAACTGCAGGAGAATGCACCAACCAGGCTTCTATTTCACACAGCTTTTTCCTTGACCATACCAACCTGATTCTGAACATTGCCTTGAAACCTCTCCATATAATAAGATGCCTTTACATGTAAGGTTCTGCTGGATGCACCATGGCAGCCAAAATGCATTTGGAAGTCAATTGGAAATCCACATGGCCCCACCTCAGATATTTTATCACACACCTGCACACCACTGCTCTGGGCCCACTACTCAGCATTCTCAACTTACTGGCATCTCTGTTCTTCACCATTATCATGAAATCCAGTCAATCAAGGCACTGTCTGGTACACTCATGATCAGCAACAGGAGATCCAAAGGTTCTCCAGTGCCACCTGGTCATGGGAGTTTCAAAAATTTCAGGGTATTTATCTAGCCACTTTTCAAGGATGAAGTTGGAGAAACTGTGGGTTTCAATTCATTCAGGAACCATTTAATGTTGAGGAACCTCATTTCAATGAATGCTCTGGAGAACTCTCAAAGGCAAGGCTTCCCAAAGAGTAGCCAAATAGTCACATGAAGCCCAGCCCATTGAGGTCTACAATGTGAGGTCCATGTGTGTTTTGACTCTCAACTATGCCTGTCAAGTCTTTCATAATAAAATCATGTGATATCCTGGCTGAGATTCCAAGTGATCAGTCGAAAGCCACCCTTGGCCTAGATTTCAGTTTCCAATGGCGACTCTCATGCGTGGCCTTCTAAAATCGCAACACAATTCATGACAATACTTCTCTGAGGTCAGTTCCAGAACTCAGTCTCTAAGGTGAATCATACCAAAGTTCTAGCCCTGGTGAATCCAGTCATTTCTTCCAACCACTACACAAATGAACACAATTAAAACCAAAACACTCCCACATGGTCCTCACCTTCTTCCATATAGACACTCATTATAACCTCTGGCTGGAGGTTTCCATGAGGGGCACAGCACAAGACAGTATCCAAAACAAGCTTCCTTATCCTTTATTTGCTTAAAGTCAGCTGGGCCTGGACACCATTCCTGTGAACCAGGAGTGATAAAATAAGCCTGGCCTTAATACTGCTCTGCTTCTCCAATTTGAGGCCTACTGACTGTCAGGTATAGATTCTTAATGTGATTTAAAGTAATGAAAAAACCCAAGTTCATATGGGCTAGCCTGCAGGGCTTTGAAGAACTCATTTGACCCAAAGGATCCCTAGTCTCATTTGATGGAGATCAGAAACCTATCAGAGTAAGGCAAGATACTTCATACACAATTACTGATATTTTTGCCATTTTGGTTTTGGAAGCACACATGGGATCTTTCTTTAGTTCCATCAGGTGCTGAGAATCTAAGCCACTGCCTCACACAGGGCCAAGTGGCTGATTCAGACACATCCCTTTCCAAAGCAATTAAGCAAAGATACACAGGTGATGCCCATTCATTTCCATTTGAAAACAGTTTTCTTCAGGCTTCACAAATTGGTGGCCTGAGGCAGAGACCTTCCTGACTCTCAGAGCAACAGAAAAATAGGTAAGCAAAAGGCCCAAAGCAGGGTTTCTCTACTGAGACTTTCTTTGTCACACTGATATCTGAGTTTTCTGAGATGCTTGCTATTCCCTTCAGCTATCCAGTATATGGCAATGTCACAGAGCTTGGAGGTGGTACATATCTTGGACACAAAACCATGAGCCTACTCTGGAGAGTGGCCAGAATTCAGGAAGAAAACAGGAACTTCGGAAGATAGTAGGTGTTGCCCGTCCCTAAAGCAACCTGCAGTCCACTCATAAATTGGGCAGGATGAATGTTGGCAAGCTTTCTACTAGACAGGACACATCCATTGATGCATTATCTTTTATAATGTCTACAACCACGGACACAGTGGGATACACAGGCATACAAACAATCACCTTGTCAAATGACTTACTATAAACAGTCCACTCTAAAGCAAACAAACCGCCTTTCTTACCTATTCTCAGAACATGAGACATAACCACAAAATCACAATCACACCCACAACGACACCTCCTTTATTCAAGTAGGTCTGTGACTAATTGGAATGTACTCTGAATGATGGGCCATACTATATTTCCTTGAAATGGCCTGTCCTTCTCAGATCTGGTCACCTTGGCCAACACTGTGAAGTTTTCAGGAGCCAGTGGTGAGCCACTACCTGCTTTCTCATGAAATTCCCCTTTTTAGAGCTCTCTTGGCATTTGGCAATCCTCACATCAGTAGGTACCAAGGAAGACTTACTCTGTCCTTGGTTATTCCAAACAACTGAGCCCACTGGGCAAGAAACTGGGACTGACTCTGGGTGCCTGGCTTCCTGGATCCCAAGTTCAGAGAGATCCGTCATCAAGGAAGAGAGGTAGGTCACCTCATTCAGGAACTGAATGAGGTTACTGCCGTGGCAACCACTTTGTCCTAACAATTGCTTTCAAGGGTCCCATGAGATGGTGGCTGCCCCTACCTCCTGTGACACTTTCACAAGTTAGAATGGTATATCAACCATTGGCACCTAGGAACAGCTCTCCACACAGGCCTGGTTTGGTCCATCTTCTCGACATTAAGAAGAGAGAAGCTGTTTCAGACACAACCCTTCATCCTGACCAGGTTGTTTGCCATGGAGGATGAATTTTGCTCTCTTAGGTCCTCCATAGCTGCTTACAACTTCTCCAGGAATCATTTCTGCATGGACCTTTGAGTTTCTCAGCATGTGGAAGATCCCCTATATTCCTGTATTTTAAGAACAACTCTATCCCTGCTCTTCTGTAAAGTTAAATTGACTGAACAGTGTATGGTTAGGTTAACTAACAGGTTCGATTTGGATTAGGAATCTTTTTGCGGGATGAATAATGGTATTGGGAAACTGCGATATTTACAAGAATATATAGGTGAATTATAAGTATGAAAACAGAAATCTAGCTAAGATTTGAAGCCCAAAAGGGCATTGGGCCCTTGACTGGGATACGTAGCTTTGAATTATGTTCTGCACTGATGTGTCAGGTAAATCGATATACAATGGCTTAGGTCCTTGTACCATGGATGATTAAATGTAGAAGAGAACTTCCAGTCAAAAGGGATAGTTGGTAGGATTCGGAAGATTCTCGGTAGGTTTAGAAAGAAGAGTGAGTATAGGATTTGGACCAAATGTTGTTTAGCAATAGGGTTTCTGGTAGACAGTGAATGTTAATGTCAGCACAAGTGAAGAGACAGTCACAATGATGAACTGGGGAAAATAGTTAGGAAGGCTGATATCAATAGAGACATTACAAAATCAGGCAAAGTATAAAGTGAGTGATAGGATTAGATATTTTCAACAGGGTTGAGTTTGAATATATAATCTTAGAAAGAAACAAATGTGTAGTGACCAATAGGATTGACATTTGACAGCATTAGGCAAACTGGACATGGATGTTTAGTAATCCATGCTCACTTTTCATTTAGTCTTTGCTACAATCTTAAGTGTGACCTTTGCTTTTTTTGTCCAGAATATTACTGTGATAAAACGTATATGTAGATCAGGTGACATGACTATTTTTCCACCATTTCTGGCAGCAACATATTCAAGACGTATAAATTAGTAATGGGGGTAAAAAGAGGTGTACCCTTTGTCTGTGCATATAGAGATAATGCATGAATAGACCATACTTTGAATAAATAATATATCTGGTTCCGACTTTAAATAATGGATTGAAATTATATGTGAAAAAATACAAGAAATCTTATATTGACATACAAACATTCATTCCAACCAGTTATATATCTAATGGCCACATTAAGGTTATGGTTTATCATGAAGGGTGTGTGAGTTTTGCTTCAAAAGTGATTATGGAAATCTAAAATAATGTGTTTGGAAAGAAGTCTCATGAAAAGACCAGTCAAGAAACCTGGAGGAATACATGTTTTATGAAGCAGGAAGTGATTGTGAAACAAATGCGCATAAATTTGTGAACTTGTGGATGAAATATATATATCCTATGATTTGTAAAAATTGAAGAAATAGTAATGTACCAGTGTTGAATGAAAATAAACGTCAGAATACACATCATGTCCCATACGAATCTACTTGATTGATGTTAATCTGGGTTAGTTACTGTACAAATATTAGGATTTGTAAGCACCATTTACTGAAGTTAGTTTTCAGAACTATGAAACAAATGTGTATTTCAGGAGGATGAATATTTCTGAGAATAATTTTGTGAAAAGTTTATTATAAATCCACATTTTTGAACATGAATGAATTTAGGGAGTGTATTTAAGATACATACATTTCATATTTTAAAAATCAGGACAGTATATATATATATATATATATATATATATATATATATTCATAATTATATATATGTGTATATACATATATATGTGTATATATATATATATATATATATATATATATATATACACACACACACAAAACACACACACAGACATTAAAATGTAGGAATATATACGCCAATCGAAGTTCATCATAAAATATATAGCATCCACAGATGCAAAAATATTTATTTTACTGAACAAGGATTTATGTATAATGTTGTTCTACTAGGAAGCTCACCCATAGTTTGAATTTTCAGTTCCAACAGCGTTTAGAGTAGTGATCTCTTCTCACAACTTGTATCTGCCAAGTCAGTCACCTCACAAAAATGAACGTGTGATACCAGGTAGGATTCTATAAAGCATATAAAAATACATGTGCTGAATAGGCTACAGAGAAAGGCAGACAGGCATTTACATATTTGTTAACTTTAACAACACATGGAGAACTATTTCAATTAAAAATTGACTAGATTTATAACACCTACCATTTATCATGAAAAAGGCAAGTCCAACTATACCCCACGCCTCCTCTGAACTGCTTGCATTTCTATTCTGTTTGGGTTGTTTTTCTCCATCATTTGGATTAGTAGACAGAGTATAGTAGGGTATGGGTTATTGTCAGGATTCAGTATTTTCAATGGTATATAGGAAAATGAATCCAATGTGTATAAAAATATATGCTACACAATTATCTTCCCACTCTCATCCAGAACAATGCCTTTACATTACCTTCACCTCAAGTAAGACACAATTAGGGTAGAAGAGTTTGAAAATCCGTGAATGCATATCTGGGGTGGAAACAGTACTAAGAAACAAATACGTATTTCAGGTGGATGAATATTTCTGAGAATAATCTTGTGAAAAGTTGATTATGAATCCACAACATAAATATGAATGAATTTAGGAAGTGTGTAATAAGACACATATTTCATATTTTGAATACTCCTGAGAGTGTATCTATATATATATATTTATATACACACACAGAGACAGACATTAAAAATTGCAATATATATGCCAAACGAAATTCACCATGAAATGTATATCATCCACAGATCCAAATATATTCATTTTACTGAACATGGATTTATGTATAATGTTGTTCAACTAGGAAGCTCACTCACATTTGAATTACCAGTTCAAGCAGCGTTTAGGAGGAGTGATCTCTTCTTCCAATTTGTATCTGCCAAGTCAGCCACCTCACAAGAATGTACGTGTGGTACCAGGTAGGATTCTATATGTGCATATAAAAATACGTGTGCTGAATAGGCTACAGAGAAAGGGGGACAGGAATTCACTTATTTGTTAACTTTAAAAACGCATCGAGAACTATTTCAACAAATAATTGACTAGATTTATAACTGCTACACTATACCATGCAAAAGGCAACTCCAACTATAAAACATACCTCCTCTAAACTGCTTGTATTTCTATTATGTTTGTGTTATTTTTCTCCATCATATTAGGATTAGTAGTCAGAGTCTAATAGGGTATATGTTAGTTTCAGGGATTCAGCATTTCTAATGGAAAATAGGAAATTGAATCCAATGTGTATGCAAATATGTGCTACACAAAAATCTTCCCACTTTCATCCAGAACAATGCCTTGACATTACATTCTCCTCAAGTAAGACACAATTAGAGGATAAGAGTTAGAAAATCTGTGAATATATATCTGGAATGGAAAATACTCTGGAGTTTACAACTTTGGAGGTGGTAGAGAAGATTCTAAAAGTAAGGGACAGGGTAAACATTCCACAAACATGTAGCTCTGCTGGCCTAAATACTTTTTGAGAAACTGCCTCTAAGAGTGGGCACTTGAAGTATTTGATGTTCTGAGGAGATTTAGTTCCTTTGTAGAGAAACCATGAAAGCTGGGTCTGCATCTATGTTACTTGGAGGACATGGTTTCTTATTATCCAATGAACATGAGGCAGCAGTGCTGAATTCTCTCTTTGTAGGTAAACTATGGACACTGGGGTCTAAGTGTCTTTCAGTGTGGACTGTGAAGCCAATTGGTCATCCTCCACTTTTCGTGGTGTTTCTCGCTGCTGCACTGGGAGTTTGGTATTTGCTTCAAAAAATACAAGGAGTTAAAATGGGACAGAGTGGTGGAGGGAGTTCTTTAAGGTGTGGTGAGTCAGGGTCTTCAGGAGAATGCACCAACCAAGGTTCTATCCCATGTAGATTGCCCCCTTGAGAATAGCAACATGATTCTGAACATTGCAGTGAATCCTCTCCATATAACAAGATGCCTTTACATATATGGGTCTGCTGGCTGCACGATGTCAGTCACAAGCCATTTGGAAGCCAATGGCTGATCCACATGGCCGCAACACAGATGTTTTATCACACAATTGCATACCACTGCTCTAGGCCCACTACTCACCAGGCTCCAACTTACTGGCATATCTGTTCTACACCATTTTCATGAAACAAAGTCAATCAAGGCAGTGTCTGGTATACTCAGGATCAGAAACAGGACATCCAAAGTATTTCCAGTGCCAGCTGATCATGAAAATATCAAAAGTTTCATGGTAATTTTCTAGCCATTTTTCACGGATGAAGTTTGAGGCTCTGAGGGATTCAATTAATTCAGGAACCATTAAATGGTGAAGAAGCTAATTTCAATGAAAGCTCTGGAGCACTCTCACAGGCAAGGTTTCCCTAAGGGTGGCCAAAATGTCACATGAAGCCAGGCCCATTGAGATCTACAATATGAGGTCCATGTGTGTTTTAAACTCAAATATGGCTGCCAAGTCTTTAAGAAAAATTGTATGTTATATCCGGGCTGAAATTCCCAATGTTCTGTGGAAATCCAACCTGGGCCTAGATCTCAGGTTCCAAGGGCGACTCTCATGTGTGGCCTCCTAAAATCCCAACACAATTCATGGCAATACTTCTCTGAGGTCAGTTAAAGAACTCAGTCTCTAAGGGGAATCACACCAGAGTTCAAGCCCAGTGGAACAGTCATCTCTTCCAACCGCCACACAAATGACCACAATTAAAACCAAAACACTCCCACATGGTCCTCATCTTTTTCCATATAGACACTCCTTATAACGTCTGGCTGGAGTTTTCAATGAGGTCCACAGCCCAAGTCAGTGTCCAAATTAAGGTCCTGTTCCCCTCATTTGTCTAACATCAAGGTGGCCTGGACACACTTCCTGTAAACCAGGAATGATCAAATAGGCCTGCCATTAATACTGCTTGGCTTTTTCAATTTGAGGCCTTCTGACTCTGTGGTTTAGATTCTTTATGTGAATTTGAGTCATGAGAAAATCCAAGCCCCTCTGCAGAGATTTGAAGAACTCATTTGGCCGAAAGGATTCCTATTCTCACTTGATGGAAGTCAGGATCCTAACAGAGGAAGGTAAAAGAATTCATTCACAATGAGTGAATATTTGCCATTTTGGTTTTGGATGCACACATTTGATCTTTTGATCCATCAGGTGCTGAGAACCTAAGCCACAGCCTCACACAGGGCCAAGAGGATGATTCAGACACATCTTTTTCCAAAGCAATTAAGCAAAGAGACACAGGTGATGCCCTTCATTTCCATTTGAAAAATGTTTTCCTCAGGCTTCCCAAAGGGGTGCCCAGAGGCAAAGACATCCTGAGATTCAAGGCAACAGAACAATAGGTTAGCAAAAGGCCCAAAGCAGGGTTTCTCCACTGAGACTTTCCTGGTCACACTGATATCTGAGTTTTCTGAGATGCTGGCCATTCCCTTCAGATATCCAGTACATGGCCATGTGACAGAGATTGGAGGTGGTACATATCTTGGACACAAACCCAAGAGCCTATTCTGAAGAGTTGTCAGAATTCAGAAAGAAAACAGGGACTTAATAAGGTAGTAGGTGTTGCCTATCGATATGGAAACCACACTCCATTCATTAATTGGGCAGGATGAATGCTGGGAAGCTTTCTACTAGAGGGGACACATGCATTGATGCATTCTCTTTTCTAATGTATACAACCACGGACACAGTGGGATACACAGACATAGAAACACTCACCTTGTAAAACGACTTACTAGAAACAGTTCACTGCAAACCAAAGAAACCTCCTTTCCTACCTATTCTCAGAACAGAGACAAAACCACACACCCACACTCAAAAAGACACCTCCTTCCCCCAAGTAGGGCTGTGATTATCCGGAGTGTCCTCTGACAGGTTTGCCATACTATGTTCCCCGGTAATGGTCTGTCCTGTCTCAGATCTGGTCTCCTTGTACAACTCTGTAAAGCAGTCAGGAGCCAGCGGTGAGCCACTACCTGCTTAGTCAGGAAAGGCGCCTGTTTATATCTTTCCTGGCATTTGGCCATCCTCACATCAGTCAGTACCAAGAAGACTGACTCTGTCCTTGGTGATTCCAAACAAATGAGACCACTTGGACTGGGACTGGGACTGGCTCTGGTGCTTGGTTTCCTTGGTCCCAAGTTCAGAAAGTTCCATCAACAAGGAAGTGAGGTAGGTCACTTCCTTTAAGAACTGAATGAGGTCACTGCCTTGGCAACCACTTTGTCCTAACAGTTGCTTCCAAGGGTCCCATGAGATGGAGGCTGCCCCTACTTCCTTTGGCACTTTCACAACTTAGAATGGTATATCAACCTTAGGCACCCGAGAACAGCTCTCCACACAAGCCTGGTTTGGTCCATCTTCTCTACAGTAAGAAGATAGAGGCTGATTCAGACAAAACCCTTCATCCTGACCAGGTTGTTTGCCATGGAAAATGACTTTTTGTCTCTCAGGTCCTTCATTGCTGCCTACATCTTCTCCAGGGATCATTTCTGCACGGACCTTTGAGGTTCTTAACAGGTAGAGCATCCCCTACATTCCTGTATTGTAAGAACAATCTGTCTCTGCTCTTCTGTAAAGTTAGATTGAGTGAACAGTGTATAGTTAGGGTTAATTTCATGTTCGATTTGGGTTAGGAATCATTCTGCTGGATTAATAATGGTATTGGGAACCTATGATATTTATAAGAATATCGAGGTTAAACATATGTATGAAAACAGAAATTAAAGTAAGATTTGAATCCCAGAAGGGCATTGGGCAATTGATTGGGATATTTAGCTTTGAATTACTATCTGCACACATGTCTCAAATAAATCGATATACAATGGCAGAGGAATTTGAACCTTGGATGATTGAATGCTGAAGAGAACATCCAGTCAAAAGGGATTGTCGGTAGGATTAAGAAGATAGTCGCAGTTATTAATATGGTATTATGTAAAAATGTGGATGTGTAACCGATGTGATTCTGCAACTTGTATTTGGGGTAAAAATGGGAGCTGATAACCCATTTGAATCAAATGTATGGAAGATGATATGCCATGAGCTTTGTAATGTTTTGAACAACCAATAAAAAAAATTAAAAAAAAAAAAGAAGATAGTCGTTATGTTTAGCAAGTAGAGTTAGTATAGGATATGTAACAAAAGTTCTTTAGCAATTTTTTTCGGGTAGTGAGTGAATATAAATGTCAGCACATATGAAGAAATCAGACACAATGATGAACTGAGGAAAATTTGTAGAAAAGCAGATATCAATAGAGACATTAGGAAATCAGGCAAAGTATAAAGTGAGTGATAGAATAAGACATTTTCAACAAGGTTGAGATTGAATATCTAATCTTAGGAAGAAACAAATATGTAGGTCACCAATAGGATTGACATTTGAGAGCATTAGGCAACATGGACATGGATATTGTTAGTAATCCATGTTCACTTTACATTTAGGCTTTGGTACAATCCTAAGTGGGACCTTTGCATTTTGTTTCCAGAATATTACTGTGATAAAATGTATATGTAGATCAGATGACATGATTTTTTCTTCCACCATTTCTAGGAGCAGTATTTTGAAAACGTATAAATTAGCATTGGGGGTAAAAAGAGGTGTACCCTGTTTTTATGAATATACAGATAATGCATGAATAGACCTTAATTTCAATAAATAATACAACTTGTTCCACTTTAAATAATGGATTGAATTGATATCTGAAAATATATAAGAAATCTTCTATTGATATGCAATCATTCATGACAACCAGTTATACACATAATGTTAATATTAGGGTACGATTTATCATGAAGTTTGTGTGAGTTTTGCTTCAAATGTGATTATGGAAATCGAAAATAATGTGTTTGGAAAGAAGTCTCATGAAAATGCCAGTCAAGGAACACCGAGGAATTCATGAGTTCTGAAGCAGGAAGTGATTGAAATTGAAAAAAATGACGATAAATTTCCTTACTTGTGGATGAAATATTATAATATGATGTGAATAAACTGAAGAAATAGTAATGTACCAGTGCTGAATAAAAATGAACATCAAAATACACATCATGTCCCACAGGAATCTTCTCGCATTGATGTTAAACTGTGTCAGTTACTGTAGAAATATTAGGATTTCTTTGCACCATTCACCAAAGTTAGTTTTCTTTTTTTTAATTTTTATTTATGCTTGTTCAAAACATTACATAGTTCTTGATATATCATATTCCACACTGTGATTCAAGTGGGTTATGAACTCCCATTTTTACCCCATAAACAGATTGCAGAATCACATCAGTTACACATCCATTGATTTACATATTGCCATACTAGTGTCTGTCGTATTCTGCTGCCTTTCCTAACCTCTACTATCCCCCTCCCCTTACCTCCCCTCTCCTCTTCTCTCTCTACCTCTTTACTGTAATTCATTTCTCCCCCTTGTATAATTTTTTCCTTTCCCTCACCTCCTCTTGTATGTAATTTTGTATAACCCTGAGGGTCTCCTTTTATTTCCATGCAATTTCCCTTCTCTCTCCCTTTCCCTTCCTCCTCTCATCCCTGTTTAATGTTAATTTTCTTCTCATTCTATTCGTCCCTACTCTGTTCTTAGTTAATCTCTTTATATCAAAAAGACATTTGGCATTTGGTTTTAGGGATTGGCTAGCTTCACTTAGCATAATCTGCTCTAATGCCATCCATTTCTCTGTAAAAATTTTGTCATTTTTTAAAGCAGAGTAATACTCCATTGTGTATAAATGCCTCATTTTTTATCCATTCATCTATGGAAGTGCATCTAGGTTGGTTCCACAGTCTTGCTATTGTAAATTGTGCTGCTATGAACATCAATGTAGCAGTGTCCCTGTAGCATTTTTTTTAGGTCTTTAGGGAATAGACTGAGAAGGGGAATACCTGGGTCAAATGGTGGTTCCATTCCCACCTCTACAAGAAATCTCCATACTGCTTTCCAATTTGGCTGCACCAATTTGCAGTCCCACCAGCAATGTACAAGTGTACCCTTTTCTCCACATCCTCGCCAGCACTTGTTGTTGTTTGAGTTCATAATAAATATCTGGAATGGAAAATGCTCAGGAGTTCACAACCTTGAAGGTGGTAGAGGAGTTTCCAAAAGTAAGGGACAGGGTAAATACCACAAACATGGAGCTGTGTCGGCCTTAAGACTTCTTGAGAAAATGCCTCTGAGGTTGGGCACTTGAAATATATGTTGTTGTCAGGAGCTTTAGCTTCCTTTGTAGTGAGACCATCAAAGCTGAGTCTGCATCTATGTGACCTGGACGACATGTTTTTTTTTTTATTTTCCTATGAACACGAGGCAGCAGTACTGAATTCTCTCTTTGTAGGCAAACTGGGGCTACTGGGGGCTAAGTGTCTCCCCATGTGGACTGTGAAGCCATTTGATCATCCTTCACATTTAATCATGTTATTTGATGCTGCACTGAAAGTTTGGTATTTACTTTATGAAATAAAGGAGTTTAACTGTGATACAGTGCTGCAGGGAGTTCTGTCATGTGTGGTGGTCAGGATCGGCAGGAGAATGTACCAAGAAGGCTTCTATCACACATAGTTGCCCCCTTGACCATAGCAACATGATTCTGAACATTGCCCTGAAACCTCTCCATACAACAAGATGCCTTTACATCCAAAGGTCTGCTAGCTGCACCATGTCAGTCACAAACCATTTATAAGCCAATGGCAGATCCACGTGGCCCCACCACAGATGTTTTTTCACACACCTACACTCTACTGCTCTTGGCCCACTACTCAGCAGGCTCCAACTTACTGGCATATCTTTTCTACACCATTATCATGAAACTCAGTCAAACCAGGCACTGTCTTGTATACTCATGATAAGCAACAGGACATCAAATGGTTTTCCAGTGCCAGCTGGTCATGGAAATTTCAAAAATTTCATGGTATTTTCTAGCCATTTTTCAAGGATGAAGTTGGAGTTACTGTGGGTTTCAATTCATTCAGGAACCATTAAATATTGAGGAATCTCATTTCAATGGAAGCTCTAGAGAACTCTCACAGGCAAGTCTTCTGAAAGAGTGGCCCAAGGTCACATAAAGCCAGCCACATTGAGGTCTACAATGTGAGGTCCATGTGTGTTTTGACTCTCAACTATTGCTGCCAAGTCTTTCAGAATATAATCAAGTGATATCCTCGCTGAGATTCCCAGTGCTCTGTGGAAAGCCACCCTGGGCCTAGATCTCAGTTTCCAAGGGTGACTCTCATGCGTGGCCTCTGAAAATTCCAACACAATTCATGGCAATACTTCTCTAAGGTCAGTTTCAGAACTCAGTCTCCAAGGGGAATCCCACAAGAGTTGAAACCCAGGTGGACGCAGTCATCTTTTCCCACGGCCACACAAATGACAACAATGAAAACCAAAACACTCTCACATGGCCCTCATGTTCTTCCATATAGACACTAATCATAACCTCTGGCTAGAAGTTTCCATGAGGGGCGCAGACCAAGACACTGTCCAAAATAAGCTCCCTTTCCCCTCATTTGCCGAAAGTCAGGGTGGCCTACACACCCTTCCTGTGAACCAGAACTGATCAAATAGGCATGGTGTTAATACTGTCATGCTTTTCCAATTTGAGGCCTACTGACTGACAGGTATAGATTCTTTATGTGATTTGGAGTCATCAGAAAACCCAAGCACTTCTGCAGGGGTTCAAAGAACTCTTTTGAACTAAAGGATCCTGATTCTTACTTGATGAAGGTCAGGAATCTAATAGAGGAAGGCAAGAGACTCATTTGCCATTTCTGTTTTGAATGCACACATGGAATCTATCTTTTGATCCATCAGGTGCTGAGAATCTAAGCCACAACCTCACACAGAACCAAGAGGCTGATTCAGACACATCCTTTTACAAAGCAATTAAGCAAAGAGCCACAGGTGATGCCCATTCATTTTCATTTGAAAACTATTTTCTTCAGGCTTCACAAAGGGGTGGCCAGAGGCAAAGACCTTCCTGACATTTAGGGCAACAGAAGAACAGGTAAGCAAAAGACACAAAGCAGGGTTTCTCCACTGAGACTTTCCTGGTCACACTGATATCTGAGTTTTCTGAGATGCTTGACATTCACTTCAGCTATCAAGTACATGGCCATGTCACAGAGCTTGGAGGTGGTATATATCTTGGACACAAAACCATGAGCCTATTCTGGAGAGTGGCCAGAATTCAGGAAGAAAACAGGATCTTAGGAAGATAGAAGGTTTTGCCCATCCAGAAGGCAAGCCGCAGTCCATTAATCAATTGGGCAGGATGAATGCTGGGAAGCTTTCTACTAGACAGGACACATCCATTAATTCATTCTCTTTTCTAATGTCTACAACCACAGACACAGTGGGATACACAGACATAGAAACACTTACATGTCAAACGACTTACTAGAAACAGTCCAATCCAAACCAAACAAACCACATTTCCTACCTATTCTCAGAACATGTGACAAAACCACAAAACCACAACCACTCCCACAAAGGCACCTCCTTCCCCCAAGTAGGTCTGTGACTATCCAGAGTGTCCTCTGACTGGTGGGCCATAAAATGTTCTCCCGAAATGTCTTGTCCTGACTCAGATCTGGTCTCTTTGGCCAACTTTGTGAAGTTGTCAGGAGCCAGCGGTGAGCCACTACCTGCTTTCTCAGAAAAGGTCCCTCTTCAGAGCTCTTCTGGCCTTTGGCCATCCTCACATAGGTAGGTACCAAGAAAGACTGACCCTGTCCTTGGTAAAACTGAACAAGTGAGCCCACTGGGACTGGGACTGAGACTGGCTCTGGGTACCTGTCTTCATGGATCCCAAATTCAGAGAATTCCTTCACCAAGGAAGTGACGTAGGTCACTTCCTTCAGGAACTGAATTAGGTTACTGCCTTGTCAACCAATTTGTCCTAACAGTTGCTTCCAAAGTCCAATGAGTTGGAGGCTGCCCCTTCTTCCAGTGAAACTTTCACAAGTTTGCATGGTATATCAACCATAGGCACCCAAAAAAAGCTCTCCAGATAGGCCTGGTTTGGTCCATCTTCTATACATTAAGAAAAGAAATGTTGATTCAGACACATCCCTTCATGCTAACCAGGTTGTTTGTCATGGAAGATGACTTTTGCTCTCTGACGTCATTCATAGCTGCCTACATTTAATCCAGGGATCATTTCTTTAATGACCTTGGAGGTTCTCAGCAAGTGGAAGATCCCCTAATTTCTGTATTGAAAGACCAACTCTGTCCCTGCTCTTCAGTAAAGATAGATTGAGAGAACAGTGTATGGTCAGGGTTAATAACATGTTCCATTTGGGTTAGGAATCATTCTGCGGGATGAATTATGGTATTGGGAACGTGCGATATTTATAAGAATATAAGTGAAATATAAGTATGAAAACAGACATCTAGGTAATATTTGAAGCCCAGAATTGCATTGGACACTTGGCTGGGATTCTTAGCTTTGAATTATATTCTGCTCAGATAAATCAATATACAATGGCATAATTCCTTGTACCTTGGTTGATTGAATGTTGAAGAGAACATCCAGTCAAAAAGAAATAATTTGTAGGATTAGTAAGATTGTTGGTAGGTTTTGAAAGAAGAGTGAGTATAAGATTTGGATGAAAAGATCTTTAGCAATAGGGTTTCGGATAGAGAGTGAATGTAATTGTCAGCACATGTGGAGAGTCTGTCAAAAGGATGAACTGGGGGAAAAAGTAGGAATGCAGATATCAATTGACATTAGGATATCAGGCAAAGTATAAAGTGAGTGATAGAATTATACATTTTCAACAGGGTTGAGTTTGAATATATAATCTTAGGAAGAAACAAACATGTAGTCACCAATAGGATGAACTTTTGAGAGCATTAGGCAATATGGACATGGATGTTTTCCGTAATCCATGCTCACTTTTCATTTAGGCTTTGGTACAAACATAAGTTTGACCTCTTCTTTCAGTGTGCAGAATATTACTGTGGTAAAATGTATATGTAGATCAGGTGACATGAGTATTTCTTCCACCATTTCTGAGAGCAATATTTTGAAGACGTATCAATTATTTTTGGAGGTAAAAATGGTGTACACTGTGTCTATAATTATAGAGATAATGCATGAATAGACCATACTGTAAAGAAATATTATAACTGGTTCTAACTTTAAATAATGGATTGAATTGATATCTGAAAATATACAGAAAATCTTACATTGATATACAATCCTTCATTCCAACCAGTAATATATATAATCGTTATATCAGCATTATGGTTTTTCATGAAGAATGTGTGAGTTTTGCTTCAAAAGTGATTATGGAAATCGGAAATAATGTGTTTGGAAAGAAGTCTCATGAAAAGACCAGTCAAGAAACCTGGAGGAATACATGTGTTTTGAAGCAGAAAGTGATTGAAAGTGAAACAAATGCCTATAAATTTGTGAACTTGTGGATCAAATATATATACTATGATGTGCGTAAACTGAAGAAATAGTAATGTACCACTGTTACATAAAAATGAACGTCAAAATACACATCATGTCCTCTCCCACAGGAATCTACTTGCATTGATGTTAAACTGGGTCAGTTATTGTAGAAATATTAGGAAAATGCCGCAGTCTTGCTGGGCACAATCAGCAGCCACTTGTCAAAAGAAACTAACTTTATTTTTAGAACCACACATGCCAAACAAAACAGCCTCTCAGGAAAAAACCTTCAGAGCCCCAACTGCCACCACTGGCTTCCCAAAACCTCTCCCTCCCACAGGAGCCTCTCTCCGCCTCCCACAATACTCCTGCTCTTGAGGGCGATTGGCTGGGTCATGTGGGCGGAGTCAAAAAAAGTCCCCCTATGAGCAGTTTTGTGGTCTGAAAGGGCAGGGAAACAGCCCATTGAGCATCACCGCAGAGGAGCCAATCAGCTAGGTGTTGCTGGGGCCGCTGTGAGCCAATCATCAGCCGGCAGCTGGAAGTTTGCTGGCAGCAGGAATTTTGCTGGGGCCTTTTCGGCTGTGGCTCTCAACATCTTCGCCTCTCTGTTTAAACAACACGCATGTGGCTTAGGGACCGTGCCTGCCTTAGGTTGTCCAATAGTACATATGGTCTTTACCCGTTAAGTTGGTACCATTGCAATTGGATCTTACCCGTCACTGACTACCCGTCCAGTATAGAGCCACACATGTGGAGAGGTCTTTGTACCAGCGGGGGTGGGTGAGGTTCTTTGCCTCACCTCTGTTGGCCCCCCAAATTTTAGCTGGACTATCATGACACGCAGAAGGGAGGAAGATACACCAAGCCAATTGATGGCTCCTTTTGGAAAAATTGTACCACCGATGACATCATCAGCAAATATACCCCAACACTACCACAAGTCGCTGCACCAACAGATAGTTCACAATGCATTTAGGTGAGTTCACAATGTGTCCAGGCAAGTTCTGCAAGCAGTACAGGGATGGCTATTGCAGAAGCTGTAGATTGGTATTATCTTTGATTTCACCTGCACTGGGATGAAGATAGGAACTCTGGCAATAATGTCTAAAGAAAAAAATTATGTAATATTCCAGAAGGCACTAAAACCAAAAAAAAAAAAAATATGTAACATTCCAGAAGGCACATCAAAAACCAAAGTGGCCCAAAAAGCAGTCATTGAGGATGAAGTCTCTCACTTTCCTCTGTAAGGTTCCTGACCTCCATAAAATGAGAATAGGGATTTATTGGGTCAAATGAGTTCTTCAAAACCCTGCAGAGTGTAGCCAATGGGTTATTGGGTTTTTTCATTACTCCAATTCACATCAAGAATCTATACTCCACAGACAGTAGGCCTCAAATTGGAGAAGCAGAGCAGTATTAAAGTCAGGGTTATTTGATCACTCATGGTTCACAGAATGGGTGTCCAGGCCACCCTGACTTTAGGCAAATGAGAGGAAAGGGAGATTATTTTGGACACTGTCTTGGGCTGTGCCCCTCAAGGAAACGTCAAGCCAGAGGTTATGATGAGTGTCTATATGGAAGAAGATGAGGGCCATTTGGGAGTGTTTTGGTTTTCATTGTGGTCATTTATGTGGCAGTAGGAAAAGATGACTGGGTCCACCAGGGCTTGAACTCTGGTGTGATTCCTCTTAGAGACTGCGTTCTGGAACTGACCTCAGAGAAGTATTGCCATGATTTGTGTTGGGATTTTAGGCGGCCACCCATGAAAGTCGCCCTTTGAAACTGAGATCTAGGCCCGGGGTGGCTTTCCACAGAGCACTGGGAATCTCAGACAGAATATCATATGATGTTATTTTGAAATACTTGCCAGACATAGTTGAGAGTCAAAACACACATGGACCTCACATTGTAGACCTCAATTGGCCTGGCTTCATGTGACTATTTGGCCACTCTTTGGAAAGCCTTGCCTGTGAGAGTTCTCCAGAACTTTCATTGAAATGAGCTTCCTCAACATTGAATGATTCCTGAAAGAATTGAAACCCACAATGCCTCCAACTTCATCCTTGTAAAATGGCTAGATAAATACCATGAAATTTTTGAAATTCGCATGATGAGGTGGCACTGGAGAACCTTTGATGTCCTGTTGCTGATCATTAGTGTACCAGACAGTGCCTTGATTGATTGGGTATAATGAAAGTGGTGTAGAACAGAGATGCCGGTTAGATGGAGACTGCGGAGTAGTTGGCCCAGAGTTGTGGTGTGCAGGTGTGTGATAAAATATTTATGGTGGTGCCATGTGGATCTGCCATTGACTTCCAAATGGCTTTTAGCTAACATGGTGCACCCAGCAGACCCTTATATGCAAAGGCATCTTGTTATATGGAGAGGTTTCAGGGCAATCTTCAGAATCAGGTTGCTATGGTCAAGGGGGCAAGCTATGTGGGATAGAAGCCGGGTTAGTGAGTTCTCCTGGAGACTCTGACCCAGCACATGTCACAGAACTCCCTCCAACACTGTGTCCCAGTTGAACTCCTTGTATTTCTTGAAGCAAATACCAAACTCCCAGTTCAGCACCAAGAAACACCATGAAAATTGGAGGATGACTAAATGGCTTCACAGTCCACATGGTTAGACACTTTGGCCCACTGGCCTCTGTTTACCTACAAAGAGAGAATTCAGCACTGCTGCCTCAGGTTCATTGGAAAATAAGAAACCATGTTCTCCAAGTCACATAGATTCAGACCCAGCTTTGATGGTTTCACTACAAATGAAGACAAAGCTCCTGACAACAATATATATTTCAAGTGCCACACCTCAGAGGCAGATTCTCCAGAAGTCTTTTTTCCAGCAGAGCTCCATGGTTGTGGAGTGTTTACCCAATCCCTTACTTCTGGAAACTCCTCTACCTGCTCCCAGGTTGAGAACTCCTGAGAATTTTCCATTCCAGATATGTATTCACAGATTTTCTAACTCTTCTTCTCTAATTGTGTCTCACTTGGGGCAAAGGTAATGTCAAGGCATTGTTCTAGGTGAGAGTGGGAAGATTATTGTGTAGCACATATTTGCATACACATTGGATACATTATCCTATTTTCCATTTGCAATACTGAATTTCTGACACTAACCCATACCCTACTAGACTATGACTACTATCCTAAAATGATGGAGAAAAAGAAACCTAACAGAATAGAAAAACAGGCCTTTTGTAGGAGGCATGGTGTATACTTGGATTTTCCTTTTCCTTTATCAAGGATATGTGTTATAAATCTAGTCAACTTTTCATTGTAATATTTCTCCATGAGTTTTCAAAGTTAACACATATGTAAATTCCTGTCTCCTTTTCTCTGTAGCCTTTTTAGAACATGTATATTTTTATGCATATATAGACTCCTACCTGGTAACACACGTACATTCTTGTGATCTCACTAACTTTGGAATATACAAATTATGAGAATAGATCACTTCCCCTAAATACTGATGGAACTGAAAATTCAAACTATGGGTGAGCTTCCTAGTGAACAACATCATACATAAATCCATGTTCAGTAAAATGAATATTTTTAGATATGTGGATGATATATATTTCATGATAAATTTCGATTGGCATATATATTGCTACATTTTATTGTTGTGTGTGTGTGTGTGTGTATATATATATATATATATATATATATATATATATATATATACCAGATTTTCCAGATTTTCCAAAATATGAAATATATGTGTCTTATTATACACTCCCTAAATTCATTCAAGTTCATGTATGCGATTTAAAATCAACATTTTACATGATTATCATCAGTCTGGCTGGGCACAATTCAGGAGCCAATTGTCAAAAGAAACAAACTTTATTTTTAGAACCACACAAGCCAAACAAAACAGCTTCTCAGGAAAAACCCTCAGAGCCCAACTGCCACCACAGTCTTCCCACAAGCCTCTCCCTCAACCACAAGTCTCCTCCTTTTGAGGCCAATTGGCTGGGTCACATGGGCGGAGCCAAAAAAGTCCACCAATGAGCAGCTCCGTTGTCTGAAAGGGCAGGGAAACATCCCATTGAGCATCACCACAGAGGAGATAATCAGCTAGATGTTGCTGGGGCCGCTGTGGAGCCAATCATCAGCCGGCAGCTGGAAGTTTGCTGGCAGCTGGAGGTTTCCTGGGGCCCCTTTGGCTGTGGCTCTCATCATCTCCCCCTCTCTGTTTAAACAACGAGCATGTGGCTTAGGGACCATGCCTGCCTTAGGTTGTGCAGTAGTACATATGGTATTTACTGGAGACCCTTGGCTGTGGCTATCAACAGGATTTGTATGTACCATTCACTGAAGTTAGTTTTCAGTACTAGGAAACAAATATGTATTTCAGGTGGATAAATATTTCTGAGAAAAATCTTGTGAAAAGTTGATTATAAATCCACATACTTGAACATAAATGAATTTAGGGAGTGTAAATAAGATACATATATTTCATATTTTGAAAAATCTGGAGAGAGAGAGAGAGTGTGTGTGTGTGTGTGTGTGTGTATACACACACAGACACATACAGATATTAAAATGTAGCAACATATATGCAAATCTAAATTCACTATGAAATATACATCAATCACAGATTCAAAAATATTCAATTTTCTTAACAGGGATTTATGTATAATGTTTTTCTACTAGGAAGCTCACCCATTATTTGAATTATCAGTTCCAACAGCGTTTAGGAGGAGTGATGTCTTCTCACAAATTGTATCTCCCAAGTCAGTCACCTCACAAGAATGTAGGTGTGACACCAGGTAGGATTTGATATGTGCATATAAAAATACATGTGCTGAATAGGCTACAGACAAAGGGAGACAGGAATTCACATATTTGTTAACTTTAAAAATACATGGAGATCTATTTCAATTAAAAATAGACTGGATTTATAACACCTGACATTTATCATGCAAAAGGCAAGATCAATTATACACCATGCCTCCTCTGAACTGCTTGTATTTCAATTCTGTTTGTGTTACTTTTCTGCATGATATTAGAATTAGTAGTCAGAGTCTAGTAGGGTATGGGTTCGTGTCAGGGATTCAGTATTTCGAATGGAAAATTGGAAAATGAATCCAATGTGTATGCAAATACGTGCTACACACAAAAAATTCCCACTTTCATTCAGAACAATGGCTTGAAATAACCACGCTCCATGTAAGAAACAATTAGAGGAGAAGAGTTAGAAAATCTGTGAATACATACGTAGAATGGAAAATGCTCAGTAGTTCACAACCTTTGAGGTGGAAGAGACGTTTCCAAACCTTAGGGACAGGGTAAAACTCCACAAACATGGATCTCTGCTGGCCTAAACACTTCTGGAGATACTGACAATGAGGTTGGGTACTTGAAATATATGTTGTTTTCAGAAGCTTTAGCTTCCTTTGTAGTGAGACCATCAAACTTGGGTCTGCATTTTTGTGACCTGGAGGACATGAATTCTTATTGTCCAATGAACATGAGGCAGCAGTGCTGAATTCACTCTTTGTAACTAAACTGTGGCCAATGGGGGATAAGTGTCTCCCCGTCTGGACTTTGAAATCATTTGGTCATCCTCCACTTTTCGTGGTGTTTCTTGCTGCTGCAGTGGGTGTTTTGTATTTGGTTCATGACATACAAGGAGTTAAACTGGGACACAATGCTGGAGGGAGTCCTGTAACGTATGGTGTGTCAGGGTCTGCAGGAGAATGCACCAACCAGGCTTCTATCCCCCATTGCTTGCCCCCTTTACCATAGGAACTTGATTCTGAACATTACCCTGAAAACTCTCCATGTAACATGATGCCTTTACATACAAAGTTCTGCTAGCTGCACCATGTCAGTCACAAGCCATTTGGAAGCCAATGTAAGATCCACATGACCCCACCACAGATGTATTGTCACACACCTGCACACAACTGCTCTCGGCCTGCCATAAATACTGCTCTGCTTCTCCAATTTGAGGCCTGCTTACTGTCAGGTATAGATTCTTTATGTGATTTGGCATCATGAGACAACCCAAGCAGTTCTGCAGGACTTTGAAGAACTCATTTGATCCAAAGGATCCCTATTCTCACTTGATGGAGGTCAGGAACCAAACAGAAGAAGGCAAGAGACTTCATCCACAATGACAGATTTTTTGCCATTTTGGTTTTGGATGCACACATGGGATCTTCTTTAGATCTATCAGGAGCTGAGAATCTTAGCCACAGACTCAAACAGGGCCTAGTGTCTGACTAAGACACATCCCTTTCCAGAGCAATTAAGCAAAGAGCCACAGGTGATGCCCATTCATTTCCATTTGAAAACTGTTTCTTCACGCTTCACAAAGGGGTGGCCTGAGGCAAAGACCTTCCTGACATTCAAGGCAACAGAAACATAGATAAGCAAATGGAGCCAAGCAGGGTTTCTCCACTGAGACTTTACTGGTCACACTGATATCTGAGTTTTCTGAGATGTTCCCATTCCCTTCAGCTATCAAGGACATGGCCATGTCACAGAGTTTGGAGGTGGTACATATCTTGGACAATAAACCATGATACTATTCTGGAGAGTAGCCAGAATTCAGGAAGAAAACAGCAACTTAGGAAGTTAGTAGGTGTTTCCCATCCATAAGGCAAGCAACAGTCCATTAATCAATTGTGCAGGATGAATGCTGTGAAGCTTTCTACTAGACAGGACACCTCCATTGATGCATTCTCGTTTCTAATGTCTAAAACCACGGACACAGTGGCTACACAGACATAGAAACACTCGCCTTGTCTATAGACTTACTAGAAACAGTCGACTCCAAACCAAACCAACCACCTTTCCTACCTATTCTCAGAACATGAAACAAAACCGCAAACTCACACCCACAACCAAAAAGGCACCTCCTTCCCAAAAATAGGTCTTTAACTATCTGGAGTGTCCTCTGACTGGTGGGCCATACTATGTTCCACTTGAAATGGCCTGTCTGGTCTCAGATCTTGTCTCCTTGGCCAACTCTGTTATTCTGCGAGGAGCCTGCTGTTAGCCACAACCTGCTGTCTCAAGAAAGGCCCCTCTTCAGAGCTCTACTGGCATTTGGCCATCCTCACATCAGTACGTACCAAGAAGGCCTGACTCTGTACTTGGTAAATCCAAACAAGTGAGCCCACTGGGACTGGGACTGGGACTGGCTCTTGGTGCCTGGCTTCTTGCATCCCAATTTCAGAGAGTTCCATCACCAAGGAAATGAGGTATGTCACTTTCTTTGCAACTGAATGAGGTCACTGCCTTGGCAACAACTTTGTCCTAAGACTTGCTTCCAATGGTTCCATGAGTTGGAGGGTGCCCCTACTTCCTGTGACAATTTGACTAGTTAGAATGGTATATCAAAATAGACACCATGGAACAGCTCTACACGCAGGCCTGGTTAGGTTCATCTTCTCTACATTAAGAAGAGAGAGTCTGATGCATACACATCCCTTCATCCTGTCCAGGTTGTTTGCCATGGAAGATGGCTTTTGCTCATGCAGGTCCTTCATAGCTGCCTACATCTTCTCCAGGGATCATTTCTGCATCGAACTTTGAGGTTCTCAGCAGTTGGAAGATAACCTACATCCCTAATTGAAAGAATAGCCCTGTCCCTGCTCTTTTGTAATGTTAGATTGAGGCAACAGTGTATGGTTAGGGTTAATAACACGTTCGATTTGGGTTAGGAATCATTCTGCGGGATGAATAAGGTTATTGGGAACCTGCAATATATAGAAATATAGTGGTTAAATATAAGTATGAAAACAGAAATCTAGGTAAGATTTGAAGCTCAGAAGTGCATTTGGCAATAGATTGGGACACGTAGCTTTGAATTATGTTCTGCATACATGTTTCAGAAAAATCGATATACAATGGCATAGGACCTTGTACCTCAGATGATTGAATGTAGTAGAGTACATCCACTCAAAAAGGGATAGTCCATAGGATCAGGAAGATAGTCAGTATGTTTCGGAAGAAGATAGAGTATAGGATTTGGACCAAAGTTCATTAGCAATAGGGTTTCGGTTAGAGAGTGAATGTCAATGTCAGCACATGTGAAGGGTCAGTCACAATGTTGAACTGGAAAAAATATGTAGGAAAGTAGATATCAATAGAGACATTAGGAAATCAGGCAAAGTATAAAGTGAGTGAAAAAACTAGACATTTCCAATAGTTTTGAGGTTGAATATATAATCTTAGGAAGAAACAAAAATGTGGTCACCAATAGGATTGACATTTGAGAGCATTAGGCAACCTGGATATGGATGTTTTTAGTAATCCATGTTCAGTTTCCATTTAGGCTTTGGTACAATCATACGTGTGACTTTTGCATTTTGTGTCCAGAATATTACTATGATAACATGCATATGTAGATCAGGTGACATGAGTATTTCTTCCACCATTTCTGGGAGCAATATTTAGAAGACTAATAAATTAGTATTGGGGGTACTAAGAGGTGTACCCTGTGTCTATGAATATAGAGATAATGCATGAATAGACAATATAGTGAATAAATAATATAACTGGTTCCACTTTAAATAATGGAATAAACTGATATAAGAGTATATATAAAAAATACTATATTGTTATAAAATCATTCATTCCAACCAGTTATACATCTAGTGGTGATATTATAGTTATGGTTTATCATGAAGTGAGTGTCAGTTTTGCTTCAAAAGTGATAAAAAAAATCAAAAATAATATATTTCGAAAGAAGTCTCATTATAAGACCAGTCAAGAAACCTGGAAGAATCCATGTGTTCTGAAGCAGGAAGTGATTGAAAGTGAAACAAATGCCTATAAGTTTGCTAACTTGTGGATGAAATATATATCCTATGATGTGCATAAATTGAAGAAATAGTAATGTACCAGTGTTGAATTAAAATGAATTTCAAAATACACATCATGTCACATAGGAATGTACTTGCATTGATGTTAAACTGGGTCAGTTACTGTAGAATTATTAGTATTTGTATGCAACATTAACTGAAGTTAGTTTTCAGTACTGGAAACAATATGTATTTCAGGTGGATGAATATTTCTGAGAATGATCTTGTGAAAAGTTGATTATAAATCCATATACATGAACATGAATGAATTTAGGGAGTGTATATAAGACACATATATTTCATATTTTGAAAAATCTGGAGAGTGTATGTATGTATATATATATATATATATATATATATATATATATATATATATATATATATATATACAAAAAAACACACACAGACAATAAATTAGCAATCAAATTTATCATGAAATATATATCCTCCACAGATGCAAAATTATTTCTTTTAGAACATGTATTTATGTATAATGTTGTTCTTCTAGGAAACACACCCCTAGGTTAAATTTTCAGTTCCAACAGAGTTTAACAGGAGTGATCACTTCTCACAAATTGTATTTGCCAAATTAGCCACCTCACAAAATGTAGGTGTGATACCAGGTAGTGTTCTATATGTGCATTTAAAAATACATGTGCTGAATAGGCTACAGAGAAAGGGAGATAGGTATTCACATATTTGTTAACATTAAAAACACATGGAGAACTATTTCAATTAAAAATTGACTAGATTTATAACACCTACAATTAATCATGCAAAAAACAAGTCCAACTATACACTATGATTCCTCTGAACTGCTTGTATTCCTATTCTGTTTGTGTTATTTTTCTCCATCATATTAGGAGTAGTAGTCAGAGTCTATTAGGGTATGCGTTAGTGTCAAGGATTCAGTATTTCGAATGGAAATATGGAAAATGACTCTAATTGGTATGCAAATATGTGCTACACAAAAATGTTCACACTCTCATCCAGAAGATTGCCTTGACATTACCTTAGTTCCAAGTAAGATACAATTAGAGGAGAAAAGTTAGAAAATCTGTAAATACATATCAGGAATAAAAAATGCTCAGGAGTTCACAAACTTGTAGGTGGTAGAGGAGTTTCCAAAAGTAAGGGACAGGGTAAACACTCCACAAACATTGAGCTCTGCTTGTGTAAAGACTTCTTGAGAAACTCTCTGAGGTTGGGCTCTTAAAATACATGTTGTTGTCAGGAGCTTTAGCTTCCTTTGTTGTGTGACCATCAAATCTGGGTGTGCAAATATGTGACCTGAAGGACATTGTTTCTAATTTTCCAATGAAAATGAGGCAGCAGTGCTGAATACTCTTTTTGTAGTTAAACTATGGCCACTGGGGTGTAAGTGTCTCCCCGGGTTGACTGTGAAGCCATTTGGTCATGCTCCAATTTTCGTGGTGTTACTCCTTGGTGCACTGGGAGTTTGGTATTTGCTTCATGAAATACAAGGAGTTCAACTGGGACACAGTGCTGGAGGGAGTTCTGTCACGTGTGGAGGGACACAGTCTGCATGAGAATGCACCAACCAGGATTCTGTCCCACATAGGTTGCCCCTTTGTCCATAGCAACCTGATTCTGAACATTGCCCAGAAACCTATCCATATAACAAGATGCCTTTACATATAAGGGTCTGCTGGCTGTACCCTGTCAGTCACAAGGCAATTGGAAGCCAATGGCAGATCCACATTCCCCAACACACATGTTTTATCACACACCTTCACACCTATGCTCTAGTCCCACTAATGAACAGGCTCCAACATACTGGCATCACTGTTCTACACAATTTTCATGAAACCCAGTCAGTCAAGGCACTGTGAGATACACTCATGATCAGCAACAGGACATCCAAAAGTTTTCCAGTGCCACCTGGTTATGGGAATTTCAAAAGTTTCATGGTATTTATCAAGCCATTTTTTGAGGATAAAGTTGGAGGCTCTGTGGGTTTCAATTCATTCAGGAACCATTAAATGTTGAAGAAGCTCATTTCAATGAAAGATCTTGAGAACACTCACAGGCAAGTCTTCCCAAAGAGTGGCCAAAAGGTCACATGAAGTCAGGCCCATTGAGGTCTACAATGTGAGGTCCATGTGTGTTTTGACTCTCAACTGTGGCTTTAAAGAATTTCAGAATAAAATCATGTGATATCCAGGCTGAGATTCCCAGTGCTCTGGGCAAAGCCACCCTGCACCTAGATCTCCCTGCACCACAATTAATACCTGAGATCTAGGTTGCATGGCCTAGTAAAATCCAAACACAATTCATGACAATACTTCTCTGATGTCACTTCCAGAATTCAGTCTCTAAGGAGAATCATACCAGAGTTCAAGCCCAGGTGGACCCAGTCATCTGTTCCAAGCGCCAAACAAATTACCACAATTCAAAACAAAATGCTCCCACATGCCCCTTATCTTCTTCAATTTGAGGCCAAATGACTGTGGGGTTTAGATTCTTTATGTAAATTGGATTCATGTGAAAACCCAAGCACCTATGGGCTAAACTCTGCAGGGCTTTAAAGAACTCATTTGACCCAAAGGATCCCTATTTTCACTTGATGGATGTCAGGGCCATTAGAGAGGAAGGTGAGAGTCTTCATCCACAATAACTGCTCTTTTGGCCATTTTGGTTTTGGATGCACCCATGGGATCTTTCTTTAGATCCATCAGGTGCTGAGAATCTAAGCCACAGCCTCACACAGGGCCAAGAGGCTGATTCAGACACATCTCTTTCCAAAGCAATTAAGCAAAGAGCAAAACACACACAGACATTATAAAGTGGCAATATATATGCCAATTGAAATTCATGATGAAATATATATCATCCACAGATCCAAAAATATTAATTTTACTGAACATGGATTTATGAATAATGTTGTTCAACTAGAAAGGTTACCCTTAGGCTGAATTTTATGATCCAATAGCATTTAGGAGGAGTGATCTCTTGTCATAATTTGTATCTGCCATGTCAGCCACCTCACAAGAATATATATGTGATACCAGGTAGGATTCAATATGTTTATATAAAAATACATGTGATGAATAGGCTACAGAGAAAAGGATACAGGAATTCACATATTTATTAACTTTAAAAACACAAGGAGAACTATTTCAATTAAAAATTAACTAGATTTATAACACCTACCCTACATAATGCAAAAGGCAAGTCCAACTATACACCATGCCTCTTCTGAACTGCTTGTATTTCTATTGTGTTTGCATGCACTGTGGTTTTCAAGAACCATTAAATGTTGAGGAAGCTCATTTCAATGAAACTCTGGAGAACTCTCATAGGCAAGGCTTCCCAAAGAGTGACCAAAAGGTTAGATATAGCCAGGCCCATTGAGGTCTACAATGTGAGGTCCATGTGTGTTTTGACTCTCAACTATGGCTACCAAGTCTTTAAGAATAAAATCATGGGATATCTTTGCTGAAATTCCCAGTGCTCTGTGGAAAGCCACCCTCGGCCTTGGTCTTAGTTTCCAAGGGCGACTCTCATGCTTGACCTCTTAAAATATCACCACAATTCATGGCAATACTTCTTTGAGTTCAGTTCCAGAAGTCAGTCTCTAAGGGGAATCACACAAGAATTCAAGCCCAGGTGGACCCAGTCATCTCTTCCAACCGTCACACAAATGACCACAATTAATACCAAAACACTCTCACATGGCCCTCCTCTTCTTCTATAAAGGCACTCATCATAACATCTGGCTGGATGTTTCCATGAGGGGCACAGCCCAAGACAGTGTCCCAAATAAGCTCCCTTGGCACTCATTTGCCTAAATTCAGGGTGGCTTGGACACCCTTCTTGTGCACCAGGAGTGATCTGAAAGGGTAAAATAAATTGAAATTAAAGTGTAAAAGTTGAAGTGTAAAAGACCGGGTTTTGTAAAGTTTCTAAGCTGCAAGGCCTGAGTTAAAATGTAAAGGACCAGGTATTGTTAAGTTCCTATGCTACATGCAAAACCTGAAATTCCTGTAGCTTGTAGTACAATTCCGGACTGCCCAGTAAATATTCCCCCTGACCGCCTGGTTGTTTAATAACCTAGGACCCTGTGTGGCCTGGCACATAGGCATCGCAAGGCCTAAACCAATCTGTTTGAATGTGTACCTCGCTTTAGAACTCACCTATCACTCCCGCCTGACCTGTTCCTGCCAATGAATGAACTAATCATGTTTAGGAATTGTTGTTTGATTTTTCTGCGGTGTATGTTGATTTCTTAAAGGAGACTGTGATATATGTAAAGTCCCGCCCTCCCCAAAAAGTGTACTTAAGCACTGCTCAACCCCTGCTCGGGGCTCTGGGCTGCTCTCCCTTCTTGAGTGAGCACGTAGCCCCAGCATGCTGGATTGGATCCTCAATGAAAGCCTTTTTCTGTTGCATGAGCCGCGTTCTCTTGGTGGTCTCTTCCTCCGACGTTCACCGGACCCTTACATTTGGTGCGTTGGCCAGGAATCACGCAGCATAGGACAAGGACACACCAACAGACCCCTCTGGAGGTAAGTAAGGCGCTTCTTTTCATTTTTCCTTGTGATAACTCAGAGCTTTTTGTTCAGGTTCCATTTTTCCGTTTTTGGTTTGGGTTGGCAGAGTGGCTTCCAGCGGAGAATGTAAGTTCCCCCTGTCAGTGGTGGACAAACGTGTCCTAAAGCCACAGGCCATGTCCTTGCAAGGGATGCCTTGGAGGACTCGGGGAGTGACGGATGTGCTCTCATTAGGTGAGGAGGGACGAATGAGCCCACATTAGGTGACTCTGCTGGCAACCCATCATATCTTGCTGACTACTTTTTTCTCTCAGGTTGAATTCACTGTCTGTCTTTGTGGTCTAACCCATCAGGTTTTGACAGTTACTAGGTTCTAATCTTTACTTCTGAACTCGTATTAAATGTTAACTGTGTGTACATGTTTGTGTCACGTTTGTATTGTCCTTGTCTCTGTTTGAGAAACTCTCATTATGGGACAAAGCCATTCCATGCCTCTTTCCTTGAAGCCATTCCTGGTCCCTGCCTCCAATCCGACCCCTTCACCCAGGATCCTATCACTCAAACCTTCTACTCCTCCCCCTCTTCCCTCCATTCTCTCTGAGTCACAAGATTGTAGATCTTGGGGTTGTGAACAAACGGGAGCTGCATGATGGTCTTTGTGTGTCATTTTATCTGTGTTTCTGTTAAATGTGATGGCATTGTTTGGTCCGATGCAGAGTCCCGAGTTCCAACCTGCATTACATATGTGGAAGTTACTTTAGCTAAATTTTAAACTAATGCTTCTCCTGTGAGGGACCAAAAGTCAATAGAACCGCCAGTTTTTCTGTTCTCACCTTTTCACCTCTCTTAGCTGTGCTTTAAAGAACTTTGATAAACTTTACTCCCCTTTGTTAAGCAACATTACGGAAGCAGTGATTTCTTTTCTTCCCGTAGTTGGATTGAGCATGCCCACTGCAGAGGGAAATGTCTGGGGTCTAAGAACTTTGATATCTCGCTTAAACTTTTCTCAAAACCCTGTTCTCATTATTAAATTGGCATTAATTGGCTTTGGGATGAGAACCAAGCCTTCAGTCATAAATTTTGACACCCCAGAGGGGACTTTAAATAAACCCCACTCTGCCCTCTTGGGTAAGCCTAGCACTCAAAACAACTGAAGCAGAGAATGAAATTTTTGGGAGCTGACTACTGCAAAGTTGGGAGACATAGAATATGCCTGGTGCCTGGGGTCAAAGCAAACCAGAGGAACTAATCCTGTAAGTAAATGGTGAGGCTAAGGGACTCCCAGCAGCTGCCAGATCCATTTTGCTGTGGGGAACTCCCTTATTCCTTACGTGCACTTTAAGGATTTCTCCACCTCTGTTTACTTAACAAAAGGGACAATGAATGCATTAATATGTTGATATTATAGATTGTTTCTTGGGGATGATCTAGGGTGAATGTGTTTCTAGAAATGATTTTTTTTATTTTAACCATCTGGTATCTAAATGGGTTTCTAAAGCATTGCACTATCTTACAGTTTAAAGTTGGGTTTAAACAATTGTTTAGTTTGATTTCAGGTAGTTCATGCTAGGAAACTTAAATACTTAGGGTAAAAAAAAAAATAAAGAGTTTTAATTTTGAACTAGACAGCCTGAAAAAATTTCACTAGATATATCAGTGCATTAACTTGGGAAGAGATAATAAATTATGATATGGTATCTATTCCCATCAGTGTGTAAGATTTTAAAAAATGGTACTAAATTAAAACGTTGGTCTGGCTTATTGAAATGACATTAATTAGCAACAGTCTTGGAAATTTTTAAAGCTTAATTTCGGATACACATGGTAGCATGTGGTTCTTTTTAAAAATTTTTCAGCCAATTTAATTTAACTTAATACTATTAGAAACTTCATAACAAAGAAAGGGGCTTAATGATCCTATAGAAACTTCTTCTGATGGTGGCATTAATATTATCAAAAAATGATCCTATGTTCAGTTTTGTGTGAGCAAGTTTTTCTAGTGTAGAAAAATCTAAAGAAATAAAATTTTGAGAATTACATCTTAAACTTGCATCAAAATTTTCAACATCCAAACCTGGAAATTATGACTTATAGATAAATGCCTTAGGTGTGAGGTTTCTTCTCAGAATTCCAGTCTTTCCAGTTTTCCAGACCTCAGCCAGGACTTACTTTGATATGCAAATAAAAGAAGCCTGCAGCACTCAGCAGGAGACAGATAAAAAGAGTAAATGTGTCTTTTTACCTGAACTCAAACTAGACCTAACCAAAAAAGTATATAATATGGTATTTACTAATTACTGGCCAGTCATCATTTTTAGGACTCTTGCTTTTCTTAGATTCTGTAATTTTTTTTTTTGAGCTCATGATCTTGATTCTGCTGATGGGTTAATGTTTTCTGATCAGTTCTATTTTTGATCGACTCTGGAGTTTTCAGCATTGCAATGGAGATTTCACCTGAAAAAAGCTACAAGGCCTTTACTATTGTGTTATGTGTTACATTTGTGTTACGTGTTGTATGTTGGTATGTCTGTATGTCGTGTATGTCCATATATCATGCAGGGATATGACAATTGACAGATGAGGAGCGCTCATGAAAAATTTAAAAATGTATCCAAATGTCTTTGATTCACGTGATTCATATGTTTTAATTCAAATTGGGTAAACAGATAAAAATAAAGATGTCTTTAAAATTAGGCCAATAAGTTTTCTAGGTTTTCAAAAAGGCCCTAATAAAATGTAGATGTCTATAAAATAATCTGCTTAAATTCAGAAATTGAAAAGCATTGTATTGAAATGTGAACAGAAAGAGGTTAGTAGATGGAAAAGAGAAACTAAAAGGTTCTAGATATAGATATAATAGAGGAAAAACGTGTTTCTGGATAAGAGAGTCTATATGATTAAGTAATTAAAAGGGTTTAAGTAAATAATAAAAAAAGGTGTGTGTAACTTGGTTATATGTGTAAGTTTTGAGCAAGTAATCTTAAAAAATTAAACAGCTGGTAAAACAAGTACTGTTTTTATAAAATTGTGCCATGTTATTTCTTTAAAATCTAAACTTGTTTAATACAAAAACATCAATGTAATTGTGGTGTTAATGTGTTCATATCTTCCAGGTATACAAGTCTGTAAGGTAGAAGCTTGCAAAGACCATTGTATCAAGCTGGTGTTCTAAGGTTGTATGGTAATTCTAGGCTTAAAAGAAAAACATGTTGGAGTGTTGGAGATTTATGTATATCATTTGTGTTCTATAATTGGACTTGTTATCAATAAGATATGTACAGTTCCATGTTACTTTTTACACTGAGATACAATCTAAAAGTATTTTTAACTTAATGAGAGCCAAATCTGTGAAGGTTTTATTGTAAACTCAAAGGTAATGCCCATTCATTTCCATGTGAAAACTGTTTTCTTCAGGCTTCACAAAGGGGTGGCCTGAGACAAAGACTTTCCTGATATTCAGGGCAACATAACAATAGGTAATCAAAAGGCCCAAAGCAGGGTTTCTCCACTGAGACTTTACTGGCTACACTGATATCTGAGTTTTCTGAGATGCTTGCCATTCCCTTCAGCTACCAGTACATGGCCATGTCACAGAGCTTGGAAGTGGTACATATATTTGACACAAAATCATGAGCCTATTCTGGAGAGTGGCCAGAATTCAGGAAGAAAACAGGAACGTAGGAAGATAGTTGGTGTTGCCCATTGATAAGGCAAGCCACACTCCATTCATAAATTGTGCCGGATGAATGCTGGGAAGTTTTCTCCTTGAGAGGATACACCCATTGAGGCATTATCTTTTCTAATGTCTACAACCACGAAAACAGTGGGATACACAGACCTAAAAACACTCGCCTTGTCAAAGGACTAACTAGAAACAGTCCACTCCAAACCAAACACACCCCCTTTCCTAACTATTCTCAGAACAAAAGAAAAAACCACAAACCCACACCCACAACCACAAAGGCACCTCCTTCCCCCAAGTGGGTCTGGAACTATCCAGAGTGTCCTCTGACTGGAGGGCCATACTATGTTCCCCAGAAATGGTCTGTCCTGTCTCAGATCTGGACTCCTTGGTCAACTCTGTGAAGTTGTCAGGAGCCAGCAGTGAGCCTCTATCTGTTTTCTCCGGAAGGGCCCCTCTTCAGAATTTTTCTGGAATTTGGCCATTCTCACATGAGTAGGTACCACAAAAGACTGACTCTGTCCTTGGAAAATCCAAACAAGTAAGAACACTGGAACTGGTGCTGGGACTGGGCCTGGGTGCCTAGATTCCTGGAACCCAAATTTGGAGAGTTCCATCAACAAGGATGTGAGGTGAGGTCACTTCCTTTAGTAACTGAGTGAGGTCACTGCCTTGGCAACCAACTTGTCCTAACATTTGCTTCCTAAGGTCTCATAACATGGAGGATGTCCCTACTTCCTGTGACACTTTCACAAGTTAGAATGGTAAAGAAACAATAGTCACCTCTGAACAGCTCTCCACACAGGCCTCTCCTCTACATTAAGAAGAGAGAATCTGATTCAGACACAACCCTTCATCCTGACCAGGCTGTTTGCCATGGAAGATGCCTTTTGCTCTCTCAGATCCTTCATAGCTGCCTACATCTTCTCCAGGGTTCATTTCTGCATGGAACTTTGAAGTTTTCAGCAGGTGGAAGATCCCCTGCATTCCTGTATTGTAAGACCAAACCTTTCCCTGCTTTTCTGAACACTTAGATTGAGGGAACAGTGTATGGTTAGGGTTAACAATATGTTCAATTAAAACCAAAATACTCCCACATGGCCCTCATATTCTTCCATGTAGACATTCATCATAACCTCTGGCTGGAGGTTTCCATAAGGGGCGCAGCCCAAGACAGTGTCCAAAATAAGTTCCCTTGCCCCTCATTTTCCTAAAGTCAGGGTTTCCTGGACACCCTTCCTGTAAACCAGGATTGATCAAATAGGCCTGCCAGTAATACTGCTCTGTTTCTTCATTTTGAAGCCTACTGACTGTGAGGTATAGATTCTTTATGTGATTTGGAGTCATGTGAGAACCCAAGCACTGCTGCAGGGCTTTGAAGAACTCATTTGTCTCAAAGGATCCCTATACTTACTTAATGGAGGTCAGGAACCTAACAGAGGAAGCAAGAGACTTCATCCACAATGACTGATCTTTTTGCCATTTTGGTTTTGGATGCACACATGGGATCTTTCTTTAGATCCATCAGGTGCTGATAATCAAAGCCACAGCCTCTCTCAGAGCCGAAAGGATGATTCAGACACATCCCTTTCCAAAGCAATTAAGCAAAGAGCCACAGGTGATGCTCATTCATTTCCAATTGAAAGCACTTTTCTTCAGGCTTCACAAACTGGTGGCCTGAGGAAAAGACCTTCCTGACATTCAGGTCAACAGAACAGTAGGTAAGCAAAAGGCACAAAGCAGGGTTTCTCTACTGAGACTTTACTGGTCACACTGATATCCGAGTTTTCAGAGATGCTCCCAATTCCCTTCATCTATCCAGTACATGGCCATGTCACAGAACTCGACGGAGGTCCATATCTTGGACAAAAAAACATGAGCCTATTCTGGAGAGTGGCCAGAATTCAGGAAGAAAACAGGAACTAAGGAAAGAAGTAGGTGTTGTCTACAACCACGAAAACAGTGGGATACACAGACCTAAAAACACTCGCCTTGTCAAATGACTTACTAAAAACAGTCCACTCCAAACCAAACATACTGCCTTTCCTACCTATTCTCAGAACATGATAAAAAAACACAAATTCACACCCACACCCACAAAGGCACCTCCTTCCCCCAAGTAGGTCTGTGACTATCCAGAGTGTCCTCAGACTGATGGGCCTTACTCTGCTCCCTCGAAATGGACTGTCCTGTCTCAGATCAGGTCTCCTTTACCAACTCTGTAAAGTTTTCAGCATCAATCAGTGAGTCACTACCTGCTTTCTCAGGAAAGGCCCCTCTTCAGAGCTTTCCTGGCATTTAGCCATCCACACATCAGTATGTACCAAAAAGACTGACTCTGTCCTTGGTAAATCCAAACAAGTGAACCCACTGGGACTGGGACTGGGACTGGCTCTGAGTGCCTGGCTTCCTGGATCCCAAGTTCAGAGAGTTCCATCACCAAGGAAGTGAGGTAGGTCACTTCCTTCAGGAACTGAATGAGGTCACTACCTTGGTAACCACTTTATCCTAACATTTGCTTCCAAGGGTCCCACGAGAGAGAGGCTTCCCCTACTTCCTGTGTCACATTCACAAGATAGAATGGTATATCAACCATAGGCACATGTTAACAGCTCTCCACACAGACCTGGTTTGGTCCATCTTCTCTACTTTAAGAAAAGAGAGGCTTATTCAGACACATCGCTTCATCCTGACCAGGTATTTTACCAAGGAAGATTACTGTTGCTCTCTCAGGTCCTACATAGCTGCCTACATCTTCTTCAGGGTTTATTTCTGCATGGAACTTGAGGTTCTCAACAGGTGGAAGATCCCCTACCTACCTGTATTATAACACCAACTCTGTCCCTGGTCTTTGTAAAGTTAAATTGAGGGAACAGTGCATGGTTAGGGTTAATAACATGTTCAATTTGGGTTAGGAATCATTCTGCGAGATGAATAATGGTATTGGGGACCTCCGATATTTACAAGCATATATAGGTGTAATATAAGTATGAATACAGAAATCTAGGAAAGATTTGAAACCCAGATGAACACTGGGCCCTTGATTGGGATACTTAGCTTTGAATTATTTCCGCAAAGTTGTCTCAAATAAATCGTTATACAATGGCATAGGACCTTGTACCTTGGATGACTGAATGAGGAAGAGATCCTCCAGACAAAAAGGGATAGTTCCAAAAGTTATTTAGATATAGGGTTTTGGTTAGAGAGTGAATGCAAATGTCAGCATATGTGAAGAGTCAGTCACAGTGATGAACTGGGGAAAATGTGTAGGAAAGCAGATATCAATAGAGACATTAGGAAATCAGGGAAAGTACAAAGTGAGTAATAGGATAAGACGTTTTTAACAGGGTTGAGTTTGAATATATAATCTTAGGAAGAAACAAATATGTAGTCACCAATAGGAATGATATTTGAGATCATTAGTGAATCAGGACATGGATGTTGTTAGTAATACATGCTCACATTAAATTTAGGCTTTGGTACAATCATAAGGGTGTCCATTGCATTTTTTGTCAGGAATATTACTGTGATGAAATGTAAATGTATATCAGGTGACTACAGTATTTCTTCAAACATTTCTGAAAGCAACATTTTAAGACTTATAAATTAGTATTGGGGACACAAGTACGTGTACCCTGTGCCTATGATTATAAAGATGATGCCTTAATAGACCATACTGTAAATAAATAATATAACTTGATCAAACTTTAAATAATGGATTGAATTGATATCTGAAAATATATAGGAAATCTTATATTGATATACATAAGTTCATTCTAACCAGTTATACATCTAATGGTAATTTTAGCATTATGGTTTATCATGAAGAGTGTGGGAGTTTTGCTTCAAAAATGATTATGGAAATCGAAAATAATGTGTTTGGAAATAATCTCATGAAAAGTACAGTCAAGAAACATGGAGGAATACATATATTCTGAAGCAGGAAGTAATTGCAAGTGAACCAAATGCGTACAGATTTGTTAAATTGTGGATGAAATGTATTATCTTATAATGTCCATAAACTGAAGAAATAGTAATGTACCAGTGTTGAATAAAAATGAACTTCAAAATACACATCATGTTCCATAGGATTTTACTTGCATTGATGTTAAACTGGGTCAGTTACTGTACAAATATTAGGATTTGTAAGCACCTTTCACCGAAGTTAGTTTTCAGTACTGGGAAATAAATATGTATTTCATGTGGATGAATATTTCTGAGAATAATTTTGTGAAAATTTGATTATAAATCCACATATAGGAACATGAGTTAAATTAGTGAGTGTAAAATAAGACACATATATTTCATATTTTGAATAATCTGGAGAAAAAAAAAAAAAAATATATATATATATATATATATATATATATATATATATATATATATATATATATAAAGATACAAACACAGACATTAAAATGTAGTAATATGTATGCCAATCAAAATTCATCATGAAATATATATCATCCTCATATCCAAAACTATTCTTTTTACTGAGCATGGATTTATGTATAATGCTGTTCATCTAGGAAATTCACCCATATGTTGAATTTTCAGTTCCATCAGTATTTAGGGGGAGTGATCTCTTCTCACAATTTGTATCTTCCTAAAACAGCAAGCTCACAAGAATGTACGTGTGATACCAGGTAGGATACTAAATATGCATAATAAATTTCATGAGATGAATAGGGTACAGAGAAAGGGAGACAGAAATGTACATATGTGTTAACTTTAAAAACTCATGGAGAAGTATTACAATGAAAAGTTGACTAGATTTATAACACATTCACTTGATAAAGCAGAAGGCAAGTCCTAGTATACACCATGCCTCCTATGAACGGCCTGTATTTCTATTCTGTTAGGTTTCTTTTTCTACATCATATTAAGATTAGTAGTCAGAGTCTAGTAGGGTATGGGTTAGTGACAGGGATTCAGTATTTCTAATGGAAAATAGGAAAATGAATCTAATGTGTATGCAAATATTTGCTAGACAAAAATCTTCCCACTGTCCTCCAAAACAATGCCTTGATATTTCCTTCGCCACAAGTAATACACAATTAGTGGAGAAGAGTTTGAAAGTCTGTGAATATATATCTGGAAAAGAAAATGCTCAGGAGTTCACAACATTGGAGGTGGTAGTGGAATTTCCAAAAGTAAGGTACAGGGTAAACACTCCACAAACATGGAACTCTGGTGGCCTAATGAGTTGTTGAGAAACTGCCTCTGAGTTTGGGCCCTTGAAAAATTTGTTGTTGTCAGGAGCTTTAGCTTCCTTTGTATTGAGACCATCAAACCTGGGTCGGCATCTATGTGACCTGGATGACATGGTTCCTTATATGCTATTGAACATGAGGCAGAAGTTCTGAATTTTCCCTTTGTTAGTAAACTGAGGACACTGGGGTCTAAGTGTCTAACCATGTGATCTGTGAAGCCATTTGGTCATACTCCACTTTTCGTGGTGTTTCTTACTGCTGCACTGGGAGTTTGGTATTGGCTTCACGTAATACAAGGAGAAAAACTGGGACACAGTGCTAGAGGGAGTACTCTCACGTGTAGTGGATGAGGGTCTGCAGGAGAATGCACCAACCAGGCTTCTATCCCAAAAAGCTTGCACCCATGTCCATAGCAACCTGATTCTGAACATTGCCCTGAAACCTCTCCATATAACAAGGTCCCTTTACTTGTAAGGTTCTGCTGGCTGCACCATGTCAGTCACAAATCATTCGGAAACCAATGGCAGAACCACGTGTCCCCATGACAGATGTTTTATCATACACCTGCCCACCACTGCTCTGGGCCCACTAGTCAGCAGGCTCCAACTTTCTGGCATCTCTGTTCTCACCATTTTCATGAAACCCAGTCAATCAATGCAATGTCTGGTACACTCGTGATCAGCAACAGATATCCAAAGGTTCTCCAGTGCCACCTGTTCATGGGAATTTAAAAAATTCATGGTATTTATATAGCCAATTTTCAAGGATGAATTTGGAGGCACTGTGGCTTTCAATTTATTCAGGAACCATGAAATGGTGAGGAAGATTATTTCAATTAAAGCTCAGGAGAACTCTCAGAGGCAAGGCTTCCCAAAGAGTGGCCAAAAGGTCACATTAAGCCAGGCCCATTGAGGTCTACAATTGAGGTCCATGTGTGTTTTGACTCTCAACAATGGCTGCCACGTCTTTCTGAATAAAGTCATGTGATATCCTGGCTGAGATTCCCAGTGCTCTTTGGAAAGCTATCCTGGGCCTAGATCTCAGTCTCCAAGGGCAACTCTCATGTGTGGCCTCCTAAAATCCCAACACAATTCATGTCAATACTTCTCTGAGTTCATTTCCAGAACTCAGTCTCTAAGGGGAATCACTCCAGAGTTCAAGCCCATGTGGACCCAGTCATCTCTTCCAACTACCTCACAAATGACCACAATTAAACCAAAACACTCCCACATGGCCCTCATCTTCTTCAATATAAACTCTCATCATAACTTCTTGCTGGAGGTTTCCATGAGGGGCGCAGCCTAAGACAGTGTCCAAAATAAGCTCATTTGCCCCTTATTTGCCTAAATTCAGGGTGGCCTGGAAACCCTTCCTGTGAATCAGGTGTGATCAAATAGGCCTGCCATTAATACTGCTCTACTTCTCCAATTTGAGGCCTACTCTCTGTGGGGCATAGATTCTTTATGTGAATTGGGGTCATGAGAAAACCCAAGCACCTATGGGCTACCCTCTGCAGGGCTTTGAAGAACCCATTTCAGTGAGTCTAGGAGTTGGACCAAAAGTTCTTTAGATATAGGGGTTTTGTTAGAGAGTGAATGTAAATGTCAGCATATTTCAAGAGTCAATCTCAGTGATGAACTGGGGAAATTGTGTAGGAAATCAGATATCAATAGAGACATTAGGAAATCAGGCAAAGTACAAAGTGAGTGATAGGATGAGACATTTTTAACAGGGTTCAGTTTCAATATTTAATCTTAGGAAGAAACAAATATGTACTCACCAATAGGAATGATATTTGAGATCATTAGTTAATCAGGACATGGATGTTGTTAGTAATACATGCTCACTTTCAATATAGGCTTTGGTACAATCATAAGTGTGTCCGTTGCATTTTGTGTCAGGAATATTACTGTGATGAAATGTATATATATATCAGGTGGCTAGAGTATTTCTTCCAATATTCTTAAAGCAATATTTTAAAGACTTATAAATTAGTATTTGGGATACAAATAGGTATACCATCGGTCTATGAATATAGAGATGATGCCTTAATAGACCATACTGTGAATAAATAATATAACTGGTTCAAACTTTAAATAATGGATTGAATTGATATCTGAAAATATATAGGAAATCTTATATTGATATACATAAATTCATTCTAACCAGTTATACATCTAATGGTAATATTAGCATTATGGTTTATCATGAAGAGTGTCTGAGTTTTGCTTCAAAAATGATTATGGAAATCAAAAATAATGTGTTTGGAAAGAATCTCATTAAAAGAACAGTCAAGAAACATGGAGGAATACATGTGTTCTGAAGTAGGAAGTGATTGAAAGTGAACTAAATGCCTATAAATTTGTGAAATTGTGGATGAAAGAATATATCCTATTATGTCCATAAACTGCAGAAATAGTAATGTATCAGTGTTGAATAAAAATGAACTTCAAAATACACATCATGGTCCCATAGGTGTCTACTTGCATTGATGTGAAACTGGGTCAGTCACTGTGGAAATATTACGATTTGTATGCACCATTCACTGAATTTAGTTTTCAGTACTAGGAAATAAATATGTATTTAAGGTGGATGAATATTTCTAAGAATTATTTTGTGAAAATTTGATTATAAATCCACATACACACACATGAGTAAATTTAGAAAGTGTATAATAAGACACATATATTTCATATTTTGGAAAATCTAAAGAGTAGATATCTATATCTATATAGATAGATAGATAGATAGATAGATAGATACTCACATACACAGACATTAAAATGTAGCAATATATATGCCATTTGAAAATCATAATAAAATAGATATCATCCACGTATCCAAAAATATTCATTTTACTGAACATTTATTTATGCATAATATTGTTCATCTAGGAAATTCACCCATAGGTTGAATTTCCAGTTCCATCAGTATTTAGAGGGAGTGATCTCTTCTCACAATTTGTATCTTCCAAAATAATCAAGCTCACAAGAATGTACATGTGATACCAGGTAGAATTCTAAAGATGCATTAAAAAATACATGTGATGAATAGGCTACAGAGAAAGGGAGACAGAAATTTACATATGTGTTAATTTTAAAAACTCATGGAGAAGTATTACAATGAAAAGTTGACTATATTTATAACACATACCGTTGATAAAGCCGAAGGCAAGTCCAAGTATACACCATGCCTCCTATGAAAGGCCTGTATTTCTATTCTGTTAAGTTTCTTTTTCTCCATCATATTTGGATTAGTAGTCAGAGTCTAGTAGGGTATGGGTTAGTGTCAGGGATTCAGTATTTCAAATGGAAAATATGAAAATGAATCTAATGTGTATGCAAATATGTGCTACACAAAAATCATCCCACTCTCATCCAGAACAATGCTTTGACATTACCTTCGCCCCAAATAAGACACAATTAGTGGAGAAAAGTTAGAAAATCTGTGAATACATATGTGGAAAGAAAAATGCTCAGGAGTTCACAAACTTGTAGGAGGTAGAACGGGTTACAAAAAGGGAGAGGGTAAACACTCCACAAACATGGAGCTCTGCTGGCCCAATGACTTTTTGAGAAACTGCCTCTGAGGTCGGGCAGTTAAAATATATATTGTTGTCAGTAGTTTTAGCTTCCTTTGTAGTGAGACCATCAATTCTGGGTCTCCATCTATGTGACCTGGATGACATGGTTTTTTGTTTTCTAGTGAACATGAGGCAGCAGTGCTGAATTCTCTCTTTGTAGGTAAACTTTGGCCACTGGGGTCTAAGTATCTAACTGTGTTGTCTGTAGAGCCATTTGGTCATTATCCACTTTCGTGGTGTTTTTTACTGCTGCACTGTGAGTTTGGTATTGGTTTCACGAAATACAAGGAGTTCTACTGGGACACAGTGCTGGAGGATGTACTCTCACGTGTGGTGGGTTAGTAAAATGCACCAGTGAGGCTTCAATCCCACATAGCTTTTCAACTTGACAATAGCAACCTGATTCTGACCTTTGGCAGGAATCCTCTCCATATAACAAGATGCCCTTACATAGAAGGGTCTGCTGGCTGTACCATGTCAGTCACAAGTCTTTCTAAGCCAATGGCAGATCCAAGTGGCCCCACCACAAATGTTTTTTTCACACACCTACACTCCTCTGCTCTAGGCCCACTAGTCTGCAGGCTCCAACTTTCTGGCATCTATGTTCTACACTTTTTTCATGAAACCCAGTCAATCAAGGCACTGTCTGGTACAATCATGATCAGAAACAGGACATTCAGAAGTTCTCCAGTGCAACCTGGTCATAGTAATTTCAAAAAATTCATGGTATTTATCTAGATATTTTTCAATAATGAAGTTGGAGGCACTGTGGGACTTAATTTATACAGGAACCATTAAAAGGTGAGGAATCTCATTTCAATGAAAGCTCTGGAGAACTTTCACAGGCAAGGCTTCCCAAAGAGTGGGCAAAAGGTCACATGAAGCCAGGCCCATTGAGGTCTACAATGTGAATTCCATGTGTGTTTTGACTCTCAACTATGGCTGACAATCTTTCAAAATAAAATCTTGTGATATCCTGGCTGAGATTCCCAGTGCTCTGTGGAAAGTCACCCTGGGCCTAGATCTCAGTTTCCAATGGCGAATCTCATGCGTTGCCTCCAAAAATCCCAACACAATTCATGGCAATACTTCTCTGAGTTCAGTTCCACAACTCAGTCTCTAAGGGGAATCACAACAGAGTTCAAGCCCAGGTGGACCCAGGCATCTCTTCCAATTGCCACACAAATGATGACAATTAAAACCAAAACACTCCCACAGGGCCCTCTTCTTCTTTTATATAGACACTAATCATAAACTCTAGCTGGAGGTTTCCATCAGGGGCACAGCCCAAGACAGTGTCAAAAATAATCTCCCTTGCCCCTCATTTGCCTAAAGTCAGGGTGGCCTGGACAACATTCCTGTGAAACAGAAGTGATCATATAGGACTGCTGTTAATACTGCTCCACTTCTCAAATTTGAGGCCTACTGACTGTGGGGTATAGATTCTTTGTGTGAATTGGAGTCATGAGAAAACGCAAGCACCTATTGTCCAGCCTCTGCAGGGCTTTGAAGAACTCATTTGACACAAATGATCCCTATTCTCACTTGATGGAGGTCAGAAATATTACAGAGGAAGGCGAGAGGCTTCATCCAAAATGACTGATCTTTTTTCCATTTTGGTTTTGAATGCCCACATGGGATCTTTCTCTAGACCCATCAGGTGCTGAAAATCTAAACCACAGGCTCACACAGGGCCAAGAGGCTGATTCAGACAAATCTTTTTCCAAAGCAATAAAGTAAAAAGCCACAGGTGATTCCCATTCATTTCCATTTGAAAACTCTTTTCTTCAGGCTTCACTAAGGTTTGGCCTGAGGCAAAGACCTTTCTGACATTCAGAGCAACAGAACAATAGGTAATCAAAAGCCCCCAAGCAGGGTTTCTCCTAGGAGACTTTCCTGGTTACTCTGATATGTGAGTTTTCTGAGATGCTCGCCATTCTCTTCAACTATCCAGTACATGGCCATGTCACAGAGCTTGGAGGTGGTACGTATCTTGTACAAAAATACATGATACTAATCTTGAGAGTGGCCAGAATTCAAGAAAAAAATGAGAAATTAGGTAGATAGCAGGTGTTGCCCATGGATGAGGCAAGCCTCAGTCCATTCATTAATTGGGAAGGATGCATACTGGGAAGTTTTCTACTAGACAGGACACACCCAATGAGCTATTTTCTTTTCTAATATCTACAAAGAAAAACACAATGGGATACACAGACACAGAAACAGTCTCCTTGTCAAATGACTTACTAGAAACAGTCCACTCCAAACCAAACAAACCTCCTTTTTTACCTATTCTCAGATCATGTGAAAAAACCACAAACACAAACCAACACCCTCTAATGCACCTCCTTCTTCCAAGTAGGTCTGTGACTATCTGGAATGTCCTCTGACTGGTAGGACATACAATGCTCCCCAGAAATGGCCTTTCTGTCTCAGATCTGGTCTCCTTGGTCAAATCTGTGAAGTTGTAAGGACGCAGTGGTGAGCCAATTCCTATCCTCTCAGGAAAGACCCCTCTTCAGAGCTTTCTTGGTATTTGGCAACCCTTACATCAGTAGGTACCAAGAAAGACTGACTCTGTTCCTGGAAAATCCAAAGAAATGAGCCCACTGCGACTGGGACTGGGACTGGCTCAGGGTGCCTTGCTTTCTGGATCACAAAATTCAGAGAGCTCCATCACCAAGGAAGTGAGGTGAGGTCACTACCTTCAGAAAATGAATGAGGTCACTGTCTTGGCCACCACTTTGTCCTAACAGTTTCTTCCTATTGTCTCCTGACATGGAGGCTGCCCTACTTCCTGTGATACTTTCTCATGTTAGAATGGTATAGAAACCATAGTTACCTGGGAACAGCTCTCCACACAGCCCTGGTTTGGTCCATCTTCCCTACATAAAGAATAGAGAGGCTGACTCAGACACATCTTTTCATCCTGACCATGTTTTTTGCCATGGAATATGACTTTTGTTCTCTCAGGTCCTTCATAGCTGCCTGCATCTTCTCCAGGGATCATTTCTGCATGGATTTTGAGGTACTCAGCAGTTGGAAGATCTCCTAACTTCCTGTATTGTAATACCAACTTTGTCCCTGCTCTTCTGTAAAGTGAGATTGAAAGAACATTGTATGGTTAGGATTAATAGCATGTTCGATTTGGGTTGGAAATCATTCTGCTGGATGAATAATGGTATTGGGAACCAGCGATATTTATAAGAATATAGAGGTAGAACATAAGTATGAAAACAGAAATCTAGGTAATATTTGAAGCCCAGAAGGATTTGGACCCTTGATTGGGATCCTTAGCTTGAGTTATGTTTTGCACCGAGGTCTCAGTTAAATTGATATACAATGGCATAAGACCCTGTACCTCAGATGATTAAATGTAGAAGAGATCATCCAGTCAAAAAGGGATTGTGTGTAGGATTAGGAAGATAGTCAGTAGGTTTAGAAGGAAGAGTGAGTCTAGGATTTGGACCAAATGTACTTTAGCAATAGGGTTTTGGTTAGAGAGTGAATATAAATGACACCATATGTGAAGAGTCAGGCACAATGATGAACTGGGGAAAATATGTAGGAAAGCAGACATCAATAGAGACATTAGGAAATCAGGCGAAGTATAACGTGATAGGATTAGACATTTTCAACAGGGTTGAGGTTGAATACATAATCTTAAGAAGAAACCAATTTGTAGTCACCAATAAGATTGACATTTGAGAGCATTAGGCAACCTGAACATGGATATATTTAGTAATCCATGTTCACATTCCATTGAGGCTTTGGTACAATCATAAGGGTGACCTTCGCATTTTGTGTCGAGAATATTACTGTGTTAATATGTATATGAAGATCAGGTGACATGAGTATTTCTTCCACCATTTCTGGGGGAAATATTTTGAAAAGATATAAATTAGTACTGGGGATACTAATCGGCTTACCCTGTGTTGATGAATATAGAGATGATGCATTAATAGACCATACTGTGAATAAATTATATGACTGGTTCCAAATTTAAATAATGGATTGTATTGATATCTGAAAAAATAGAGGAAATCATTTATTGATATACATACATTCATTCCAACCACTTATATATCTAATGGTTATATTAGGGTTACCGTTTATCATAAATAGTGTGTGAGTTTTGCTTCAAAAATGATTATGGAATCGAAAATAATGTCTTTAGAAAGAAGTCTAGTGAAAAGACCAGTCAAGAAACATGGAGAAATATAAGTGTTCTGAAGGAGGAAGTGATTGAAAGTGAACCAAATGTTTATAAATTTGTGAACTTGTGAATGAAAGGATATAATTTATGATGTCTATAAACTGAAGAAATAATAACGTACCAGGTTTGATTAAAATGAACTTTAATAAACACACCATATCCAATAGGAATCTACTTGCATTGATGTTAAACTTGGTCAGTTACTGTAGAAATATTAGGATTTGTAAGCACCCTTCCCTGAAGTTAGTTTTCAGTACTAGGAAACAAATATTTATTTCAGTGGATGTATATTTCTGAGAATAAACTTTTTAAAAGTTGATTATAAATCCACATATATGAATATGAATGAATTCAGGCGGTGTATAAGAAGACACATATATTTCATATTTTGGTAAATCTGGAGAATATATATATATATATATATATATATATATATATATATATATATATATATATATAATGTATATATAGACAAACAAACACACACATTATAATGTAGCAATATATATGCCAATTGAAATTCATCATGAAAAATAACTCATCCGCATATCCCAAAATATTCATTTTACTGAACATGAATATGTGTATAGTGTTGTTCATCTAGGAAGCTCACCCATGGGTTTAATTTTCAGTTAAAACAGCGTTTAGGAGGAGTGATCTCTTCTCACAATTTGTATCTGCCAAGTCAGCCACCTCACAAGAATGTATATGTGAAACCAGGTAGGATTCTATTTGTGCATATAAAAATACATTTGCTTAATAGGCTACAGAGAAAGGGAGACAGGAATTCACATTTTTCTTAACTTTAAAAACACATGGAAAATTATTTCAACAAATAATTGACTAGATTTATAACTCCTACCTTATATCATGCAAAAGGTAATTCCAACTATACACCATGCTTCTTCTGAAATGCTTGTATTTCTATTCTGTTTGGGTTATTTTTCTCCATTATATTAGGATTAGTAGTCAGAGTTTAGTAGGGTATGGGTTAGTGTCAGGGATTCAGTATTTCAAACAGAAAATTGGAAAATGAATCCAATGTGTATGCAAATATGTGCTACAAAACAATCTTCCCTCTCTCATCCAGAACAATGACTTGACATTCCCTTTGCCCCAAGTAAGTCAGAATTAGAGGAGAAGAGTTAGAAAATCTGTGAATATATATTTAGAATGGAAAATGCTCAGGAGTTCACAACCTTGGAGTTGATAGAGCAGTTTCCAAAAGTAAGTGACATGGTAAACACTCCACAAACATGGAGATCTGCTGGCCTAAACACTTCTTGAGAAATTGCCTCTGAGCTTGGGCACTTGAAATATATGTTGTTTTCAGGAGCTTTAACTTCCGATGTAGTGAGACCATCAAAGCTAGGTCTGCATCTATGTGACCAGGAGGACATGGTTTCTTATTTTCCAATGAACATGAGGCAGCAGTGCTAAATTCTCTCTTTGTAGCTAAATTGTGGCCACGGGGGCTAAGTGTCACCCCATGTGGACTGTGAAGCCACTTGGTCATCCTCGACTTTTCATTGTGTTTCTTGCTGCTGCACTGGGAGTTTGGTATTTGCTTCACGAAATACAAGGAGTTCAAGTGGGACACAGTGCTGGAGGGAGTTCTGTCACGTGTGGTGGGTCAGTGTCTGCATGGGAATGCACCAAATAGGCTTCTATCCCACATAGCTTGCCCCTTGACCATAGCAACCTGATTCTAAACATTGCCGTGAAAAATCTCCATATAACAAGATGCCTTTATATAGAAGGGTCTGCTGGCTGCACCGTGTCTGTCTCAAGGCATTTGAAAGTCAATGGCAGATCCACAGGCCCCACCACAGATGTTTTATCACACACCTGCACACCACTGCTCTAGGCCCACTACATATCAGGCTCCAACTTACTGGCATCTCTGTTCTACACCATTTTCATGATACCTAGTCAATCAAGGCACTGTCTGGTATACTCATGATCAGCAACAGGACATCCAAAGGTTCTCCAGTGCCACCTGGTCATGAGAATTTCTAACAATTCATGGTATTTATCTAACTATTTTTCACATATAAAGTTGTTGGTACTGTGGGTTTCAATTCATTCAGGATCCATTAAATGTTGAGGAAGCTCATTTTAATGAAGGATCTGGAGATCTCTCACAGGCAAGGCTTCCCAAAGAGTGGCCAAATTGTCACATGAAGCCAGGCCCATTGTGGTCTCCAATGTGAGGTCCATGTGTGTTTTGACTCTCAACGATGGCTGCCAGGTCTTTCAGAATAAAACCTGTGATATCCTAGCTGAGATTCCCAGTGCTCTCTGGAAAGCCTCTCTGGGCCAAGATCTCAGTTTCCAAGGGCGACTCTCATGCGTGGCCTCCTGAAATCCCAACAACATTCATGGCAATACTTCTCTGAAGTCAGTTCCAAATCTCATTCTCTAAGGGGAATCACACCAGAGTTCAAGCCCAGGTGGACCCAGTCATCTCTTCCAACTACCACACAAATGACCACAATTAAAACCAAAACACTCCCACATGGCCCTCATCTTTTTCCATATAAACACACATCATAACCTCTGGATGGAGTTTTCCATGAGGTGCACATCCAAACCAGTGCCCAAAATAAGCTCCCTTGCCCCTCATTTGCCTAACATCAGGGTTGATTGAACACGCTTCCTGTGAACCAGCAGTGATCAAATAGGCCTGCCGTAAATGCTCCACTTCTCCACTTTGAGGCCTTCTTACTGTGGGGTTTAGATTCTTTTTTTTTCTAAATTTTTTTGGAAATTTAATTGAAAAGTTAAAAAAAATTGTTTTGCAGAATATTAAATTTCTAATGGCAAAGCCTTCACCTTGTTTGTGAAGGAAACCTTGATGCCTTGCCAATCTGGTTATATGGAGACACTCAAAATTTTCTGTTACATACTACATGGATGAATGGCTAAAGCACATAGTTTTTTTAAAACTGAAAGGCAGATACCAGCAAGTAAGATAACAAATAAAATACAATTTTATTAAAAAATAAAGTTGTTATATGACTCAAATATTGGAAATTCAATTCTTTTTTTTTTTTTGGTTGTTCAAAACGTTATAAAGCTCATGATATATCATCTTTCATACATTTGACTTAATTGGGTTATGAACTCCCATTTTTACCCCAAATACAAATCGCAGAATCACATCAGTTACACACTCACGTTTTTACATAATAGCATACTAGTTATTGTTGAATTCTGCTACCTTTCCTATCCCCTACTATTCCCCCTCCCTTCCCATCTTCCCTCTCTACCTCATCTGCTGTTGTTTAATTCTCTCCCTTGTTTTCCCCTCTTTAGCCTCACAACCTCTTATATGTAATTTTGTGTAACATTGAGTAGTCTCCTACCATTTCCATATAATTTTCCTTCTCTCTTCCTTTCTCTCCCCCCACTCATCTCTGTTTAGTTTTAATATTTTTCTCATGTTCTTCCTCCCTGTTCTCTTCTTATTTGCTCTCTCTATATAAAAGGAAACATTTGGCATTTGTTTTTTAAGGATTGGATACCTTCGCTTAGCATAATCTATTCTAATGCCATTCATTTCCCTGCAAATTCTATGATTTTGTCATTTTCAGTGCTGTGTAATACTCCATTGTGTATAGATGCCACATTTTTATTATCCATTTGTCTATTGAAGGGCATCTAGTTTGGTTCCACAGTCTAGTTATTGTGAATTGTGCCGCTATGATCATCGATGTGGCAGTATCCTTATACTGCTCTCTATTAACATCCTCAGGGAAGAGTCTGAGAAGGGCGATATCTCAAATGGTGGTTCCATTCCCAGCTTTCCCAGGAATCTCCATACTGCTTTCCATATTGGACTCTCCAATTTGCAGGCCCACAAGCAGTGTACAAGTGTACCCTTTACCCCACATCCTCACCAACACTTATTGTTGTTCGACTTCATAATGGCTGCCAATCTTACTGGAGTGAGATGGTATCTTAGGGTGGTTTTGATTGCATTTCTCTGACTGCTACAGATGGTGAGCATTTTTTCATGTACTTGTTGATTGATTGTATATCCTCCTCTGTGAAGTGTCTGTTAAGATCCTTGGCCCATTGTTGATTGGGTTATTTGTTATCTCATTGTTTAATTGTTTTGAGTTCTTTGTATATTCTAGATATTAGGGCTCTATCTGAAGTGTAAGGGGTAAAAATTTGTTCCCAGGATGTAGGCTCTCTATTTAACTCTCTTATTGTTTCTCTTGCTGAGAAAAAACTTTTTTAGATTAAGTAAGTCCCATTTGTTTATTCTTTTTATGAACTCTTGGGCTATGGGTGTCCTATTAAGGAATTTGGAGCCCAACCCCACAGTATGTACATCGTAGCCAACTTTTTCTTCTATCAGACGCAGTGTCTCTGATTTTATATCTGGCTCCTTGATCCATTTTGAGTTAACTTTTATGCATTGTGAGAGAAAGGGATTCCGTTTCATTTTGTTGCATATGAATTTCCAATTGTCCCTGCACCATTTGTTGAAGATGCTATCCTTCTTACATTGCATGCTTTTAGGTCCCTTTTCAAATATAAGAAAGTCGTAATTTTGTGGATATGTCTCTGTGTCCTCTATTCTGTACCATTGGTCCATCTGCCTGTTTTGATACCAGTACCACACTGTTTTTGTTACTATTGCTTTGTAGTACAGTTTGAACTCTGGATTCACACTTCCTGCTTAGAATTGCTTTCGCTATTCTGGGTCTTTTGTTGTTCCATATGAAATTCATGATTACTTTATCTATTTCTACAAGAAATGCCATTGGGTTTTTGATTGGCATTGCATTAAACCTGTAGAGAACTTTGGGTAATATCGCCATTTTGATGATGTTATTTCTGCCTATCCATGTACAGGGCATATTTTTCCATCCTCTAACATCTTCTTCTATCTCTCTCTTTAGGGTTCTGTAGTTTTCATTGTATAAATCTTTCACCTCTTTGGTTAGGTTGATTCCCAAGTTTTTTATTTTCTTTGAGTATACTGTAAATGGAGTGGTTTTCCTCATTTCCATTTCAGAAGTTTTGATGCTGATATACAAGAATGCCTTTGATTTATGCGTGTTGATTTTATATCCTGCCAATTTGCTGAATTCATTTATTAACTCTAGCAGTTTCTTTGTAGACCCTTTTGGGTCTGTTAAATATATTATCATGTCATCCACAAATAGCGATAATTTAAGTTCTTATTTTCCTATTTTTATGCCTTTAATTTCCTTTGTCTGTATCATTGCTCTGGATAGTATTTCAAGAACTAAATTAAATAGAAGTGGTGATAGAGGGCATCCCTGTCTTGTTGCAAATTTTAGAGGGAATGCCTTCAGTTTTTCTCCATTTAGGATGATGCTAGCCTGAGGTTTAGCATATATAGCTATTACCATGTTGAGGTAAGTTCCTGTTATTCCTAGTGTTTTATAGAGTTTTAAAGAAAAAGGGATGCTGTGCTTTGTAGAATGCTTTTTTTGCATCTATTGAGATGATCATATGGTTCTTCTCTTTAAGTCTATTGATGTGATGGATTACATTTATTGATTTCCGTATATTGAACCAGCCTTGCATCCCTGGGATGAATCCCTCTTGATCATGAAGCACAATTTTTTTATATGCTTTTGTTTTTTATTTGCCAGGATTTTATTGAGAATTTTTGCATCCAAGTTTATTAGAGATATTGGTCTGTAGTTTTCTTTCTTTGAAGTGTCTTTGTCTGGTGTTGGGATCAGGGTGATGTTGGCCTCATAGAATGAATTTGGAAGAACTCCTTCTTTTTCTATTTTTTGAAATAGCTTGAAAAGTATTGGTATTAATTCATCTTTGAACGTTTTGTAGAACTCTGCTGTATAACCATCTGGTCCAGGGCTTTTTTTGGTTGGTAGTCTTTTGAAGGTTTCTTCTATTTCTTCCTTTGTTATTGGTCTATTTAAATTGTGTGAGTCTTCCGGACTCAAACTTGGCAGATTATATGACATAAGAAATTTATCAATATCTTCATTATCTTCTGTTTTATTGGAATATGGGGTTTCAAAATACTTTCTAATTATCATCTGAATTTCTGTAGTGTCTGTTGTGATGTTGCCTTTTTTATCCCATATGTTAGTAATTTGAGTTCTCTCTCTACTTCTCTTCATTAGCATGGCTAAGGCCCTGTCGATTTAATTTATTTTCAAAGAACCAGCTTTTATTTTTTCAATTTTTTTTGTTTCAATTTTGTTGATTTCTCCTCTAATTTTAATTATTTCTTGTCTTCTACTACATTTGTTGTTTTGCTTTTTTTTTTCTAGGTTTTTGAGATGTAGTGTGAGATCATTTATTTGTTGTTTTTTTTCTTTTTTTTTTTTTGAGGAAAGAATTCCAAGAAATGAATTTCCCTCTTAAAACTGCTTTCATTGTTTTCCATAGAATCCGGTATGTTTTGTCTGTATTGTCATTTGTCTCTAAGAAATTTTTTATCTCCTCCTTTATGTCTTCTGTAACCCATTGATCATTCAGTAACATATTGTTCATTTTCCATGTGATGTAGAATTTTTCCTTCCTTCTTCAATCATTAATTTCAAGTTTCATTCCATTATGATCAGATATGGTGCATGGTATTATCTCCATACTTTTATATTTACTAAGAGTTTCCATATGGCATAATATATGGTCTATATTTGAGTAGGACCAATGTGCTGCTGAGAAGAACATGTATCCACTTTATGATGTTTGATATATTCTATATATGTTGGTTAAGTCTAGGTTATTGATTGTTCTATTAAGTTCTATAGTTTCTTAATTCAGATTTTCTCTAGAGGATCTGTCCAATTGCGAGAGTTGTGTGCTGAAGTCACCCGTAATTATTGTGTTATAGCCTATATGACTCTTGAAGTTGAGGAGAGTTTGTTTTATGACTTTGCACCACCATTGTTTGATGCATACAAATTGATAATTGTTATGTCTTGTTGGTTAATGGTGCCTTTTAACAGTATATAGTGTCCTTCTTTATCACTTTTGATTAACTTAGGTTTAAGTTGATTTTAATCGATATGAGTATGGCCACTCCTTCTTGCTTCCGAGGGCCAACAATGGCTGCAAAGTCTTTCAGAATAAAATCATGTGATTTCCTGGCTGAGATTCCCATTGCTCTGTGGAAAGCCACCTTGGGCCTAGATCTCAGTTTCAAAGGGTGACATTCATGCGTGGCCTCCTAAAAACCAACACAATTCATTTCAATACTTCTATGAGGTACGTTCCAGAACTCAGGCTCTAAGGGAAATCACACCAGAGTTCAAGCCCAGGTGGACCAAGTCATCTCTTCCAACCCCCACACAAATGACCACAATTAGAACAAAAAAACTCCCACATGGCCCTCATCTTCGTCCATAAAGACCCTCATCAAAAGTTCTGGATGGAAGTTTTCATGAGGGTCGCAACCAAAGACAGTTTCCAGAATAAGCTCCCTTGCCTCTAATTTCCCTAAAGTCAGGGTGGCCTACACCCTTCCTGTGAACCAGGAGTGATCAAAAAGGCCTGCCATTAAATCCGCTCTGTTTCTATAATTTGAGGCTTACTGAATGTCAGGTATAGATTTTTTATGTGATTTGGAGTCATGAGAAAACCCAAGCATATCTGCAGAGCATTGAAGAATTCATTTGACAAAGAGGATCCCTATTCTCACTTGAAGGGGGTCAGGAACCTAACAGAGAAAGGCAAGAATCTTCATCCACAATGACTGCTCTTTTTGCCATTTTGGTTTTGAATGCACACATGGGTTCTTTCTTTAGATCCATTAGGTGCTGAGAATCTAAGCCACAGCCTCACACAGGGCCAAGAGGCAGATTCAGACAAATCCCTTTCCAAAGCAATTAAGCAAAGAGCCACAGGTGATGTCCATTTATTTCCATTTGAAAATTTTTTCTTCAGGCTTCACAAAGGGGTGGCCTGAGGCAAGACCTTCCTGACATTCAGGGCAACAGAACCCTTGATTTGTATACTTAGCTTGAATTATGTTCTGCACCGAGGTCTCAGATAAATCGATATACAATGGCATAGGACCGTGTACCTCGGATGATTGAATGTAGAAGAGAACATCCAGTCAAAAAGGGATAGTCTGTAGGATTAGGAAGATAGTCAGTAGGTTTAGGAAGAAGAGTGACTCTAGGAGTTGGACCAAAAGTTCTTTAGCAATAGGGTTTCAGTTAGAGAGTGAATGTAAATGTCAGCACATGTGAAGAGACAGTCACAATGATGAACTGGGAAAAATATGTAGGAAAGCAGATATCAATAGAAAGATTAGGAAATCAGGCAAAGTATAAAGTGAGTGATAGGATTAGACATTTTCAACAGGCTTGAGGTTGAATATATAATCTTAGGAAGAAACAAATATGTAGTAATCAATAGGATTGACATTTGAGAGCATTAGGCACCCTGGACATGGATGTTTTTAGTAATCCATGGTCACTTTCCATTTAGGCTTTGGTACAATCATATGTGTGACCTTTGCATTTTGTGTCCAGAATACTACCGTGATAAATTGTATATGTTGATAAGGTGACATGAGTATTTCTTCCACCATTATGGGGAGTAATATTCTGGAAACTTATAAATTAGTACTGGTGATACAAATAGTGTACCTTGTGTTGATGATTATTGAGATGTTGCATGAATAGACCATATTGTGATAAAGTATATAACTAGTTCCAACTTTAAATAATGGATTGAGTTTGCATCTG